>NC_089749.1:61699063-61716563 GCF_040412425.1 Macrobrachium rosenbergii | reverse complement strand
AATTATTTGTTAAATAACTGGAGTATAATATTTCGGGGAAGTATTATTACCAAAAACCAGTGCAATAAATTTCCATACATTAAGAAATTTTGGGTACACAAGTCGAATACACGATCCGGATATGAAAGGTTAATTTTTGCAAAATTCTATATAAAGTTAACAACAATTTCTGATCTGGCACTTCTGACTTTTGATTCTCTCATCGTAGAAAAGTTCTATTGTGATGTTACATCACAGAAAAAATGGTATACTCTTACATTCCCTAGATTTCAACAAATTCAGGTTGCTCGGATTAGGACTATATAATACTTGTAACGTAAAATGACTTTATACGTATTATTCTTCTTATTATTATTGTTGTTATTATTATTATTATTGTATTATTATTATTATTATTATTATTATTATTATTGTGGGAGGAGGAACTACAGTAAAACTGAAAGGGTACTAATGTGTACGTATAGCCTATAAGGAATTGTGGCTTATAAGAGTAATAACATAATATTAGAAAAAGTCTATTGAGATAAAAAAAAAATCCATTTGTTGTATCCATTGAAGCAGAACTTTGTATACTCTATGAATCAAATAGAAAAATTATTTATTGGTGCGTCCTTCAGCACTAATACCGGGTGAGAAAAATTAGTTGACTGACACGCGAAAATTAATTAAATCTGTTGTTTGTTTGCATCTTGAATTCCAAGGAATGTTGTTCCCACTTATTGCACTGAGAGACTTCCTTACAATATCAAAATTATAACTGAACCACCTCTGGGGTTGCTGAAATAATTTCGCTCGCGACAACGTCAGTCGAATTATAAATCTTTCATTTGACAAAAAGAATTTATCAGTCTGTCAAGCGTGTCAGTTGAGCTATGAACAACTGCAATTTCGGAATTAAAGTAATTCTTAGAAAATCATGCAATGTCTCAGACTTCTGATAATCTTATTTATGAAGTGGTTTTGCTGAAAAAGTGGAAAAGAAGAGTAATGTCAGATGAATTCTTGTTCTTTGTGATTTCAAAATATGAAATTTTTGTATCCTTCATTCTTGTAAATTTTTTCTCTTATCAAATGTATACTTTTTTTCAGCTACGTCGTTAACAGAACCGCATGAAATTTGAGTTTATTTCCTTACATTTTTGTGCTTAAGAAAGTGAATTATCAAAGAAGTTATAACAAAAACTGTGCAAAGTATAAAAGGCCATAGAAAATGGCCAAAAAAAGTATTAAAATCGTCATATATCCTGTAATCATGTGGAAGAGGACTGAGTAAAAACAAATGAGGCATTCAAGACAGAGAAAAAGTTCTTTATTTTCCAGAGATACTAAGAAATTTTATGAAGGGGTTGATGAGTATCTCATTCTTTCCAGGTGGGAATTTTTAATTTAACTTCAGTTATATAGAATTGTGCTATATACATATACATACACGTATATGTATATATATATATATATATATATATATATATATATATATATATATATATATATATATATATATATATATATATATATATATATATATATATATATATATATATATATATATATATATATATATATATATATATACTCAATTATAAATTTTCTGAACGCTTGTGTTTAGCGGATTACTCAAGCATACCAGCTTTTTCTTTCCAAGTGCTTCAACCCAGATCATTTAGCGTACGCTATCTATAAAGCGCACATATATTATTCCTTGTTACGTGTTCCAACTGACGTGCGGGAGTGGGTATATTTTATCTCAGACTTGCGTGTTGCAAGTGCTAAAAAACCAATGCACATGGTGTGCCTCCCTCGTAGCCTACCTGTCCTCCTGTCAGGCCATGCCCACTAGTTCTCATAACTAGCTGCCCACTCGTGCCACATCCAGTTTCCATTTCTCTCAGTGCCGCTAATCTGTGGCACTGCTAAGTACCCAATCACTGAAGCACTTAATAATATCTTTCTCCTTTCACTTTCCTATCTCTTCCCTTCTGTTGGAATTTCTCATCCCTTTACTCCCTACTGCCTTCTGCTCAGGCAAGTACCTCACCTTCAGTGCCAATTCGTGCACTGACATTTTACGTGCTCCTTGAGCCTATCACCGGCACCATAGTGCCATCAACAAAACAACCTCTTCAAGCCATTGCACCTGTATTGAAGAAACAGAGGGTGCCATACAGCCAGTGTTCCGCCATAAGGACTGCAGCTCCTTCAGGAACACCTCATTAGTGCATCCGCCCATAAGGACCATAGAGGCCTTCAGGAGCACTCCATTACCAACATATCCGCTCATAAGGACTCAGACTTCCTTCAGGGAACCTTTCCCCTAGTGTGACCTTATGCAGCGCTTCACTCATCACAATTACCTCATTTCAAGGTGCCACTCATTGAAGTGCCACTAGCCAGGACACTTCCTCATTGTCACAAACCCTTTTCCTCTAGGAACTTGCAAGTAACTCACTCCAGCACCCCCTTCCCCATCAGCAACATGTCAGCCGAGGCACCAATACTTCAGGAATAGGGAGGGCGGTCTTTCGTAGGCCCTTCAAAGTTTGTAAAGGAACAGATCGTGAGAAGAAAGTATGAAGAGAAGAACAAAGACAGTAGCAGAAGAAGAGAAGAGCGGAAAAGGCAGCAAGAAGCCGAGCAGGAGAAGAAAAAAGAAAGAAAGGCCGGCGGCGCAAGAAGCCGAGCAGCGGAGAGAAGAAGAAAGAAGGAGAAGGCAGCAAGAGCGAACCCAGCGGAGAGAAGAAGAAGAGAGAAGAAAGACGAAGACAGCATGGACGATTAGCCCTCAAGACAGGAGCTCGAGTTGGAGAGAGAGCCAGAAGAAGCACAGAGAAGCTTTAGCAGTATAACAAGCCTCTAGCCCCACTCCATCGGCCATAAATACCTCTCAGTCGACAGTCAATAACCTTGTGGGAAAATGGAATGAAGGCAAGCTGGAACAATGGCTCGAAGAGATCGAATTCCTCTTCGAGACCTATGACGTCAGCCTGGCTGAGAGGGCCTTACTGCTTACCAAGCACCTAGATGGGAAGGCTAAGGCTGCTCACTGAGCCCTGGAAAGAGATCAACGAGGGGACATGGCTGCCGTCCGTGAGGCCATCACTAAGGCGTATGAAATCACCCCTGAGAGGTGGAGACAAAGATTCAGAGGTATGGCTAAGAACGTCGGCTGGTCCTGGACGGAATGGGCCTGTCACAAGACCCAAGCTGGGACCCGCTGGTTAGAGTCTATGCGATGCGACACCTTTGAGGATTTGTTCAGCCGGGTATGCTGGAGGACCTCTTCAGTGTGCGCCGGGCCGCTAACTGTATATCTTAATGATAAGCAGCCAGCCACCTCAGAAGCCTGCCATGACTGATGCCTGGGAGACATACAACCTTCCCATGGCACCTTGTGGCCTGAAGCGTGCCACCGGACACCTCTCGGGCCTCAATCACTCCTGGAGCGGCCGCCTAACAAACCTCCGTGCCCCATCTGTAAAAGGTATGGCCATGTCGAAGCAGATTGCCGCTATAAAGATAACAATCAGCAGGGCAACAACTCTCGGCAGCCTACCAGTAACTGTCAGTCCTCCTCTCTGCCTAATCCAACACCGTCTTCCCAGCACACAGTCACCCGTCACTGCCGGGAAATCAACATATCACAGGGGCCCTTGTCGGGACTGTGGAGCTTCAGGACACTCTTCTGCTGGGTATCCTGCATGCCCAAAACATGTGGTCACGCCCAGGCACGTGAACATGATCAGTGCCACCGCCTCCTTAGCTGAGCCGCTGGAGAGAACTCACCCTGAGAGGGTCTGGACACAGTCCATCTCAGTGGCTTCTCTGGATGGTTCCAGCCCCCCAGTGCACCTGCCAGCTACTGCCGACACTGGCTCAGACATTAGTCTGATCGGTCGGGCCCAAGTACCAGCCAGTGCCAAGGTAGAGGAGCACACCAAGTGGACCGTGACCTGGGTGGACGAACAGTCCCTGACCGTCCCCACAGTTGAGCTCAGGGTGATTACCCCTTGGAGCAACAAGGTGCATCATCTTGGCGTTGTCAAGCGAATTAGGCATGGAGTGGAGTTCCTGCTTGGTCGAGACATCCTCTGGGGATGTCCCACCCCCACACCACTCTGTTGCCTGACTGCTTCCGCCAGCACATCCAGCGCCACGTCTTCAGACAGGGACACAGCCTTTGTGACAACCTCGAACAAATTGCCGCTGCGGGACCAACATAAGGGCCATTCTGAGAGATGGTCAGAAGTGCCCCAGTAGGCCCCAACCGCGGCGGCCAACTCCACTGAATTAGGGCCCAATCCTCTCACCAAGACGGAATCGCTGTCAGAGTATGCCAGGAACCGGGGGTCTTGATCCCAGGTCCCCCTTCAGCTTTAGCTGACACCAATTCACCGCCCGTGCCCCTTGCGTAATGGTCAGTGCCAAGCTCCTGGAGGCTCCTGCCAAGCGTACTTCCCAGGTAGCTGAGTTAGTGCCAGTGCCGGACTCTGTAGACATGACTTGGATCACTCCTGACAGGAGATCCACCAGGTGTTCACCACTGTGATCATCGCACAGTGTGAACCTCCCAACCTGATGTTTCTTCTTCCTCTTCCACCTGCTGAGGACGACCCTCTGCAGGCCTGGGCGATACCTCTTTTCTGGTGACCCAGGAGCTGGCCGATAGAAGGATACTGAATTCTGGTTCTCTTCCCACGACGGTTGTCACAGCAGCCGAAGTAGGAGGCCAGCCCGTAGCCCTTGAGGCTGCCCCTGATCCTGCTCATGACGGCACTCCTGGCTGTTCTTCAGAGTCAGTATCCTCATCGCCCCCTAGGAATGGCCTAGCCAGACCCTGGAGGCCCCCGAAGAAGAAGGGGCGGAAAAAAATTTACTTAGTGAGTCAGAGCCATAAGCTCTCTTGGCACTCGTGCCCGTTGGCACAGTGCCGCTTCCATCTCAGAGCGATCCTGGCACCTGCCCAGAGAAGAGGGTAGCCTGTGTGACCTCTGAGCGTAGCATTAACCATTAACCACTTAGGCCTTTGTACTACTAACCTTTTTCCAACTAACCTCCTCCCAACCCACTCTAGACTCAACTTGATATATTACTTAATCATACATTGTGAATTGACCTTCAGGTTTGTCATGTTCAATTTGTTGCATGTTAATCGTAAAGCGTAGTGCCGATCATAACTCAGTGCATGCCATTCATTAGTGCCAGTTCGTGCAGTGCCAGGTCGTGGGGATAGTAGGTTAGGTTAGTTAGGTTAGGTGTTTACAGTGTGCATTTGTCTAGGCGTAGACTTCTCCCGTCATCCTAGCCAGTTGGTAGCCCGTATCTATATATATACCTTTAGGTAGGTTATGCCTGTAAATTAGCCAATTCAGAACCCATCTTAGCAGTTAGGTAGGTTCCTTTAGATGTACAGAGCCACAATCCACCTTATGTGGAGTCACGGGCGATCGGGAGAATATTTAAGACCCTCTAACCGAAAGTGTGAAGGGCCTTTTTTAAGGGGGGACCTGTCAAGGATTTACATTCCTCCCTTCCTGTAACTTTGATTTCATTATTTAATTTTGAAATAATCTATTATTCCTGCCTATCAGTTCGGGGAATTTGGCGGGCATTGCGCAAACACCAAGCCTACTTGAACCAGTCAACAGCCGTTAGCTAGGCTTCCTTAGCCACCACCCCCCCCAACATGGAGCGATCCAGCAAACAATACAAACCCCCTTTTCTCCCCATCACGCGCTGGGGAGACATGTAGGAATAGGGGAGGCCAAAAGGGCCATTTAGCACTAGGGAACAGGTAGCATTCTGAGCTGTAGGCATATAATGATAAGTGCTCTTTTCCTATGCCCCCTTTGCTGGCTCTTTTGACTTGCTTGCAGGTACGGGTTGGCCCAACGCCAGACGCTCAAAGAAGCCATGCTTTTGAAAAGGAAGCAGAGACTGCTCCGACCTCACCTGTAGCAGACGTGCTGCTTTTTTCCAGCTCCGCTGGTTGAACTAACTTCGACGGACATCTGGAATGGTTGTAGGTGCCAACAACAGTCATAAAAGGTTCGTACGTTGCAAGTAGTCAGTACCAGCCCTTCCCCCTTTTACTTAAACTCCTTAAAATTCCATTTCTTTAAACTTTAACTTCTGCCTCCACATTGCAATCCTCCCCTTGTTAGAATCCTACTTATGGATCCATCCCTCGCTAATTATGTATGGATTCAAGTAAAAGATCAATGATAACCATCAATTATCCCTCCATGATTACAATTTAAAGAACATTTAGGTTAAGCTATATCAGTGTTAATTTTATCTTTGTGTGAGTCGCGATGCGTGTTCATTGTTAAAGCCCGTCGCTGCTCGATTCTCAGATTGTACCTCGCGTGATTTCCTTGCAATCATCTAGGCTGCGGTATGTTTTGTGTTTAGAACGTGTAGTGGGTGATGTATTTCATGAGGATTCCATCTCCTTCAGTGTATACCGTCATTCCTAACTGGGCGTCTCTTTCAGGACCCCTACGAAGAGCGATCCTCTCATGCTTCAGTATCTCGTCTGCCACCAAAATCCTGATAATTCCGCAATTATGATCGATAGCAATTCCGTTGTGGCGAATGTTCACATGAATTATCCTCCCATTCTGGCATTCCATCATTTGCCGTACCTGAGACAGTTTCATGTAATCCGGGCAAGACAGAATGTTATTATTATCATTAGCCTGATTGTGATGCTGGTGTTTAATTTTGATCAACTGCGTGCCAAATCATTGCATCCTTGTTCCCCTTAGTGATTATGTTGTTCTATGTCATTGTTTACTTGCTACAAGTCTGTAAATAAACCCCTGTAAATTTGTAAAAAGCAGTCTACTTACCATATAAGACCTTCTTTACTTCAATTGTAAATCCAGGAAGTCTAGGTAAGTTTCAAATAACTCCTTTTGCTCATGTAAACTACAGGCTTTCTTGGTTTCATAGCGGCATCAATTATAATTTTGTTTCAATTTCTCTAAGCCAAGGGCCAGTTTATAAAAAAAAAAAAAAAAAAAAAAAAAAAATATATATATATATATATATATATATATATATATATATATATATATATATATATATATATATATATATATATATATATATATATATATATATACTACTATATATATCTCTGTCATGAGAGTGTACCAAGTACCTGGTTATTACACAACTAAACACAGATTTCGAAAATTTACCTCACTTCAGACAGATACCTGAACTCTCATAGCAATAAAAATTATGACTGAGTACTCTAAAGGCAACAGTGATCCCTTAAATTTTCGTGTCATGTGAAAATCAAGCTAAGTTTATCAAAATAAGTGTGAGGCATCAACAATTAAACAAGAAATATACTACAGCAAAAGGGCATCACTCCATCAACCAACTGCTGTCTGGTCTTAGTGCTTTGTAAAATAAGAGGAACAAAACATGTTTATCACTTTGCCTTATACACACAATTAGCCTATTATGGTGGTCAATAAATGAAACAGTTTTTTTGAGCTAAAATGTATTTTAAGTTCAAAATTTATAATAGAATTACAGTCTGAAAAAATTTGTGCCGAAACAAAAAAAAAAAAAGTGTTAATTTTGAATTAAATTATTAAACAAAACTAAATCACAAAACTTTAATTTACCAAGAAATTAAATTAATCAAGCAAAATAGAAACTATCAAGAATTACTCAATATTAGAAAAGAAAATCTTAATAAATGAAGATTAAATCAAGTATGCAATGTTAAATTATCAAGAAATATTTAAAATGCTAAGTAAATAAATGTTAAATAACCAATATATAAAATGTAAAATGTCAAGAGATTGTAACCACAAGAACGCACAAAAATGCACAAAAAGATTTACCAATAATTATTTCATTAAGTCAAAATTTCCCTAATATACCTTATTATATTATGCTAATAATAAGTAAGTTTCACTTTACCTTACACAAGCTTGTGAAAACTTTCACAAAATTACTTGAGATGCTTTAGATTCACAAAACACATTTTTTGCCAGGTGTCGTTACCAAACGTATACACTTTCCTTACATTCAGATCTCAAAAGCGAGGTTTAATATCAGCAACCACAAATATTTTATGTTAAAATTTCTCTCTTTTGAAGACAGAGAGAGACAGACAGAGATAAATAGAAGAGTAAATATGCAAAACATATGATGATATATATTACGAGGCAACATAGTGAATATATATATATATATATATATATAT
This sequence comes from Macrobrachium rosenbergii, assembly GCF_040412425.1. Classification (NCBI taxonomy): domain Eukaryota; kingdom Metazoa; phylum Arthropoda; class Malacostraca; order Decapoda; family Palaemonidae; genus Macrobrachium; species Macrobrachium rosenbergii. The sequence goes on along the minus strand of NC_089749.1, from coordinate 61,708,336 downwards.
ATATATATATATATATATATATATATATATATATATATATATATATATATATATATATATATAACCATATATATATCTCCGAGGAGCACCAGCCACAGACAGGAGACAGAGCTTTATTAGCGATGCTTCGGGGCATTGCCATTACCACGTCTGTAAAAGCTAGTACATTTAAAATAGAATAAAAACAACTTATCCTAAAATCATCTACATATATTTACATTGAACATATACTGGATATGAGACAAGATAGGAAATTATTGACACTAATACTAGCAAAACCTATGTAGTAGTTATGGTGTAATGTATGGCCTGCCTACGGTACCTGAGGAGGGGGTTCCTTGAAGACCGATTCTATGACGTTAGCCAAATACTTACTGCCTTTAGTAACAGAATATCCTATAAATAATTATACATTTAAAACACTGAATAGTTTAAAGAAAGTGTATTATCTCAAGATTCGGATCTATTTATGGTTAGTCTCGATGCAGAGGCTGTTCACGATTATTCCTGTGAAAGAAACATTTCAGATTATTTTGAAATAAAATTTTACCTGCGATGACGTTCTTTTTCATTGTGGTTTTTAATAACGATAAATTAAGAAGCTTTTAACATTCTCTATCTCTCCCACTTAAAAAGTAACAAAGGCCCTTGAAGCCTGCTTTTCTCCAAGCCTCCGAAGCTTTAACAGCCCATTGTGCCATGTAGTTAAAGAGGCAACATATAACCCAGATTATCTAAAGTGCTTCTCCCAAATGGGTAAGTGTGTGCGGAGGGGTCTTTTCTCTCTTCATGTTGTGCCATCTGTCTGTCCGTCCCCCGTCATATCTTAAAAACTACTGAGGCTAGAGGGCTGCAAATTGGTATGATTGGTCATCCACCCCCAGTCATCAAACCTTTTCAAATTTAGCCCTCTGCCTCAATTGTGTCTATTATTAAGGTTAAAGTTAGCTATAGTCGTGTTTCTGACAACGATATAGGACAGGCCACCACCGGGCCGTGGTTAAAGATTCATGGGCCGAGGCTCATACAGCATTATACCAAGACCACCAAAAGATAGATCTATTTTCGGTGGCCTTGATTATACACTGTACAGAAAACTCGATTGCGCTGAAGAAACTTGTTGCATTTTTTTACTTGTTTTTTAATAACCTTAGATAAGTGTAACAAGTTGTGTAGTTCATATTGTTTAAGTTTTCCACGATGCGCGAGATGTTCCAGGTATTCTGTTTGCTATTCCTATTCAATTTTATTCTCACACTTCTGGAACCACTTTTCCTCTCTTCTTCTTATATAAATTTATTGGCCATTTAGGTGTTCGGTTTATTTCACTGGTGTGAAATATTTTTCATTTTCAGATTTGTCATTACTGGTATTTTTTTTTTGTTTTACAAAGATGGTAGCTATTTAAAATAAGAAGTTTTAATAGCTTCAAAGTTTGTATTGTCTAATTTCAGAATTTTTATTGCAATTATGTGGAAGTTCAGCATTAGTTTTATAAATATATTTTTCTCTTTCATGTCAGTTCAGATACCTTTGTTTCTATTGTTTTAAAAATATCTCCAATATTTTGAGTTTTAAAATACTGCAAAAGGATAATATAAACAATAGACTTCAGAAAGCATGATTTAAAAGCCATAGGGTTTCACTTAGACTCTACAACATAAAGTAATATATATATATATATATATATATTATATATATATATATATATATATATATATATATATATATATGGATATATATACATATACACATATACATATATATAGAATCGATGAATGCAGCTGCTGCAGACCACAGCAGCCGCACCGAATTGTCAAATCTCCTGCTCTCTGGGGGACTAGCATTTAACCTATTAGTATCCCGTAGATCAAGCGCAATCGTCAGCAGGAGGGAGCCTATGTCTTGACTAGTGAGTGGCTAAAATAATCTCTTCAAGCCTCAGTTTCTTTACTCTCAACTTCTTGTAAAGCTTTAGTGACTTTCAGAGACATTTGCTGCAAACAAACAGCTTACGTCAGTTTACTGTACAAAAAAAATGCATACTTATCTCTACAAACAATAAATCCATATTAAACAAATTGTTTCATTTATACCCAGGCTACCAGTAACCACAACGGGCGCCAGGACAGCACTCTGCCCAAACATCCAAAACACAAGAGAATTCCAATAAGAAACAATCCTACAATGCTATACGACCAAAATTTCTGTGACAAAATGAAATTGCTATGATCATGGCAAACACTACATGAATTACATTGCATGTAAACAAACACCACGCACCCAGCTCACTTCTGTAGCCTCACAAAAGGCAGAAACATTCATCCAAGCATTAGCCTAAACAGCGCCACCACTAGCCTCACCAAGTTCAGAATGTTGCTAAATAACAGTGTCCTAAAACCCAAGACACACTGTAGATTCACTTCACTGCGTTAGTTGGTAGTTCCAAACTCACAGGACACACTAGCAAAGTCTATCCCAAACACAGGTCTGTTTACAATTAATGACGCAAGCAATCCTTCTTGCAGGCGGGCTGGTGGTGACATACATAAAACTGTTCTCAACGTCTTTCGCTCAACAATCATGCAACCAACAACAATGCAAATTTCACACACATGACAAATTCCACAAATCACACACAAGCGATCAACCTCATTTGTATAATGATACAATAAAATAACAACAAAAAAAATCAAATGAACGTTTCAAGTCTGCTATGCATGGAAATTCTTTGTACATCAGATCACAAGCCAGACACAAATACTAGATCATTTTATGATACAAATTCATTGTGATAAGAAAGTTTATATTAAATAATGACATTTGAACAAGGCACTTTTCCATATGGATTTTGTAACATTCAATATCTTTGATTCATATGCTTCTCTTTATCCAAATATATCTTAGTTACGGTTTCAAAGTGGTATTCTTAAAATTGGTGTCAAATTAAGCGAAAACTTATTGGTAAATGGCAAACTTAGCAATTTTTCCATCATTACTAAATTTTCCTAGTAATTTACTTCCAATGATTACAAGTTACTTAAGTAAGTGGGAGGGGCTTGCACAGGATCTTACACTGCCCCCTATTAAGTGAGGCACTTAATCACTTAGAAGATCCTGTGGCACAATTATGGGCAGCACACGGCGTTCACCCTTCACTACGCTTCACTTGCACTGAGTTCACCCTTGAGGAGAATGCACATCTTCGAGACGGGTCTGAGGTACTCCCCGGTATCTGTCTTCAGGCGGGCACTACACACACTTCCATCAGCACTGCAGATGACCTCGATGACTCTCGCCAGAGGCCAAGTACCTCTTGGTCCCTTCTCATCCAAGGCGAGGACCACGTCGCCGTTCTGTAGGTCTTGACGTCTGGTAGTCCACCGTTGATGTTCTCGGAGCGGGGGCAAGTACTCCCTTGTCCAGCACCTCCAGAACAGGTCTGAGAGGTGCTGGACTTGCCTCCAGCAGAGGCGTGAGTACTGAACAGTGCAGGCAGTGCTCGTGATGGGGCCTGGAGATCCTTTGAGGTTGAGGAGCATGTTTTGGGGTCAGTAGCGCAGACAGTTGGCGTGCTCGGTGGCGCAAACCAAGGGTCTGCTGTTCACTATGGCTTCAACCTCACAAAGAAGGGTGTTGAGAAAGTCGTCTGTTAGTACCTGTTGATGGCAGATGCCTTTATCACTCTTCTGATGAAACCCAGATTTAGCCAAACCTGCCTCCCTAGTGAGATGAGTATGGTGGATTGTACTAAGTTAAGTATACCTTAGTTTAACCAGATCACTGAGCAGATTAACAGCTCTCCTAGGGCTGGCCCGAAGGATTAGACTCATTTTTACGTGGCTAAGAACCAATTGGTTACCTAGCAACGGGTCGATTGTACTGCCAGGAGGTGCCCTTCATTGTCAAGGCGTCATTGATGGTGGTCTGGTTCAACTTCTTGAGCTCGTCGTGAAGCGTTGCGTCGGCACCCGGAAGTTGGTCCCATTGTTGGACCTGATGGACTGGACAGGACACGCCTTGCCACGAAGTTCCGCAATACATTGAGAAACGTGTCTGTTTCCATAGAGTTGGCCATCTCAATGTGGAGCGCTCAAGAAGTGAGGCAGGTGAACAACACCCCATATCTCTTCACCTCAGACTTCCCAATCTTCACAAGGAAGGGTCTGAAGCAGTTGGTGGCACTCTTCGGGAAGGCTAGCTCCCCTGGAAAGAGTTGATCCTGAGGCAGATCAGCCATCTCCTGGATGATGGGGCATGCGCCAGGTCAGCCTGGTTTACACAGCTTCTCACCACCAAGCAGGCTACTGCATTCACTTGCACTATCCAGAACCTTTGGCGAAGATCTGCCAGAAGGAAGTTCTGACCGCAGTGTCCCAGCTTCTCGTGCTGCCATCTAACTAGCAGATGGACTGCCAGTGACGTCTTGGGTGATTGATGGGATTATGGCTGCTTGTTGCAGGGTGCGTGCTGAAGGCAGCTGCCCGTGGGAGAAGACCTTCACGTACAATAGGCTTCAGCTTCACAATCTTGCTGGTCATCAGTATCTTTCGTTTGATCTCTTGGCTGCAGGCAGCCACTTCTCTGGGGAAGGCTTCCCTCTGTGTGAGCCTCCAGATGATGCTCTCGGCCGCAGTCAGCTCCTCAACACTCAGGCAATCACCAGAGGCATTGTTGTGCCTTCTTGGTAGGAGCCGCCGCACCCAGGCAACGCAGCACACAGAGTGAGAGGAGCTCCTGGATGAGTTTCTTCAGGTATTTTTCGTCATTGTTGGCCTTGAGAAGGTTATCGACGTAAAATCTAGTAGTGATGACCCGAGATGCTTCTTCACTGTACTTGTGACCGTGCTCTTCGGCTGTGGTCGCAGGGTGTAGTTCACGCAGCTTGGAGACGACCGCTAGGCCGAACATATGCACACCATCTCGTACTCTATCCAGTCTTGCGTTGTGTCGCCCTTCCGCCACCAGAGGAAATGAAGAAGGTCTCTGTCTTGTACAGGGACCTTAACTTGATGGAACATTTCCTCTATATTGGCCGTGACAGCGTGCTGGCTGTTCCTGAATCTGAGGAGAGTTCTGACTAATGTGTTGGTCATATCAGGGCCCTGAAGAAGTTTATCGTTCAGGGATGTGCCTTTGTATCTTGCCTTCAGGTTGAAGACCAATAAATAAATAAAGTTATAAATAAATAAATATATAAATAAAAATATTATAAATATATATATAAATATATATATATATATATATATATATAAATATATATATATATATATATATATATAAATATATATATATATATATATATATAAATTAAAATTAGTTAGATTAATAAAAAATAAGGATAATTAAAAATAAATAAGAAATCAGTTATGAATTAAAAATAAATAAAAGTAAAGATAAAGAAAAATAAATTAAACATAAAAGATCAATAAAATTAGAGAAACGCAGTTAAAAGGAAATAAAAAGAAAAAATAAATATATGGAAATATGCACCGATGATAAACTTGCAAAGATTCACAAAAATAAGTGAAAAAGAATACAAAAATTATAAAAAATTATGACAAACTTTTAGAAAAAAAGAAAAATAAGAATAAAGAAGAATAATTTAAAATAATATCTGAAAATAAAAAAAAATAAATATAAAAAATCTATATGAACAAAAAATATAAACAGAGGAAAAGGAATTAAAATAAAACAAATAAAAATAAATAGAAATAATTACATAAATAATGAATAAAATAAATGTAAATGAAAGAAAAAAATTATTAATAACAATGATTAAAATATAAATAAATAAAAGATAAAAATATACTAAAAGAAATAAAAAAACTATTACATATATATAAAAATAAACAAACTAAGAAAAATTAAATAAATATAAACAAAAAATAAAAATGTAAAGAAATAAATAAATGAAAATAGAAAAAAATAGAATGAAATAAGTAATGAAAAATATAAAATGAAAATGAATAAAAAATTAAAATACATCAAAATAAAAAATAAAAGAATAATGCAATATACAAAAATCAAATCGAATTTATACAGATAAATAAAAATAATATATAAAATAAAAAAAAACAAATGCATGAAAATAAATAGGATAATGGTAAATAGATATGAATAAATAATAATTAAAACTATAATAAATACAAATATAACAAAATATAAGAAGAGAAAAAGAAAAATAATATAAATAAATAACAAAAAATATAAAAAAGTATAAAAATAAACAAAATAAATAGAATGATATAACATAAATAAATAAATGCATAAATAAATAAAAATAAATTAAAAATAATTAAAAATAACTAAATAAAAATAAATAGGAATTAAAATACGAGAATAAAGATAAATAAAATTGCTTGAAAAATAACATAAAAAAGAAAAATCTATAAAAAATTAAAATTAATAAAACTACCTCAAGATAAATGCAAAATAATAAAAATAATAGAGATAAATAATTTTAAAAATAAATTAAAATATAAATGTAAAAATTTAGAAATTTAATATATAAATAATGAAAATAAATAAAAACTATTAATATAATTAAAAAAGGTAAGAACAATTAAAAATGAATGTAAATAGATATAAATAAAGAGAGAAAATTTTTAGAAAATAGATAAAATCTTATAAAAATATAGAAAAATGTAAAAAAAAAATAGAAATAAGTAAATGAAAATAATATTTAAAAAAGTGAATAAAAATATATGAAAATAACAAGAGTAAATAAAAATATATAAGGAAAAATGTATAAAAGCAAAATGAATAAAATCATTAATGAATAAAAATAAAAGTTAATATTTAGGAAAAATACAAATAAATATACATTAAAATATGAAATAAATAAAAATAAAAAAGGATAAAAAATATTAATTAATAATAATCCATGAAATATACGAAAACAAAAAAAATTATAAAGATGAAATAAAGGAGAGCAGACAAAAGTAAAAATAAAAAGAAATGGATAATAACAGGAAAAATACAAATAAATCAAATAAAAATAAATAGAAACCAGTGAAAATAAGATAGAAATACATAAAATAAAAACAAAAAAATAAATTAATATAAACAAAAATCCAACTGGAAACCAAATAACTAGAAAATAAGAAAATGAAATTAAAAATCAATAAAAATAAGTATCAGTAACATAAATATAAAAGATAAAAATAAAATAATAATGAATAAATAAAAATATAAGATATATAAAAATAAATGTGAATAGAAAAAAAAAATAATGAGTATAAAAGAAAATAAAAACAAATAAAGATAGAGAAATATGACATAAAACAGATGAAAATGAATAAAAATAAAAACAGTATAGTTTGACATAAAAAAATGTAAATGAATAAAAATAAAAATAAATAAAAATCGATAAGAATAAATGCAGATAAATAAAAACAATAAAAGAGAAATAAATCAAAACGGATAAGAATAAACAGAACAGAAAGTAAATAAGTCCAAATAAACATAAATAAATAAAAATCATAGACATACAAACACACACAAAATACACACACATAACACACACACACACATATATATATATATATAAATATATATATATATATATATATATATATATATATATATATAAATATAAATATATTATAAAAAATCTTTCAAAAAACTTCTATATAGACACTATGTAGATGAAACGTTTTTAATTTTCAGATAAAACTCACATTTCTTTGTTTCTAGAGTATTTAAACTGAAGCATGAAAATATCAAATTTACGTCAGAAACAGAGACTGATGGAAAGCTGGCCTTTCTGGATGTTCTCTTAAGCCGTAAATATGGTGAGTTTCAAACAGAGGTGTATAGAAAGACAACTTTCCGGACTCTCAACCAAATTTTCATCTTTTATACCTATTAATTTTAAGAGGAACTTTAGTGAAAACTTTAGTGACTAGGGCATTTCAGGTTTGTTCCGATTATTTTAGCTTACATTTTTAATTTTCTTATATCAAAGATATTCCTTTTCATAATGGATTCGGTGCTAAATTTATTGACATACATTGGTAAACAACTCAAAAAACTAATTATGAGTCCACGTCCCCCAAAAGTGACAGTAAACAAAGCTACTGTTTATTTTCCTTGCCCTACATGGGTAAATGCAGTTTTCCTTGAGAAACAGTTTATAAAAAAATTACTATTGGAATTTTACCCTCAAGTTAGTCTCAAGTCATATTCAGTCCTAAAAATGTAATACAAAAGCTTTTCAAGTTCAAAGACACGGTGCCCAAAGACCTACAGTCAAATAGTCTATAAATATACATGTAGTTACTGTAATGCAACTTATATTGGTAAATCAAAAGCGCCAGTTTCGGGTCCGTGCCTTTGAACACCTAGGCCGATCAATTAGAACAAACAGGCCACTTAACAAACAAGCATTTAGTGCCATTCGTGAGCACTGCCATCAGCATGACCATCCTCCGAGTATAGATACTTTTTCTATATTAGCCAGTCGGTCTAGTGATGTGGTGCTTACCGCAATTGAAACATTATATTCCATCAAAGAAAAACCACCACTCTGTAATAATTAACGGTCAGTTGAGTTGCTTTGTTTTTAACTGTGTGTGTCTCTTCGGTAACTATCTTTATACTTGCCTTGTATTCCTTTCTTGACTCTTGCTTTTATAGGTTAAACGGTAGTGTTCAATTTTAATTAAAAGTAGTTCGTTAAAATATGTTTTAATTTTATTTTATTTTAGTGAAATTTTTTTCTTTCATTGTATTTATTTGTTATTTTAGATGCCTGATGATGGGGTATGTTAGAACCTAAAGAAACTAGTCGCAATAATGAATGTTTAATAAAGATACTGGTCTACCTAAAAATATTCGACTTGCATGCCTAAAAATTCTTTTTGTTAAATATATATATATATATATATATATAAATAAATATAAATAAATATATATATATAAATATATATATAAATAGTTTTGTACACATACATGAACAAACACAAACACAAATTTATACAATATATAATATAAAATATATATATAATATATAAAAATATATATATAAATATATAAATATATATATATATACATATTTCAACAAATTAAAAGGGTTTTCAAAGGAATCACTGTTGACTTTGGGTATTCAGTCGTGATTTTATTGTCATGAGTTCAGGTATCCGGCTGAAGTGAGGTAAATTTTTGAACTTGATGATTAGTTGTAATAATAAATAGGCTCTTGGAACAAATCATGAATACATATATATATATATATATATATATATATATATATAAATAAATATATATATA
>NC_089749.1:61639063-61696563 GCF_040412425.1 Macrobrachium rosenbergii | reverse complement strand
ATATATATATATATATATATATATATATATATATATATATATATATATATATATATATATATATATATATATATACATACATATATATATACATACATATATATGTATACATACATATATATGTATATGTATATATATATATATATATATATATATATATATATATATATATATATATATATATATATATATATATATTGTCACAATGTGTTCAAGAGCCTGGTTATTACACAATTAATCATCAAGTTCAAAAATTAACCTCAATTCAGCCGGATACCTGAACTCTCATGACAATAAAATTATGACTGAACACACTAGAGGCAATAGTGATCCCTTAAAAAGCTTTTTAATCACATGAAAAATCAGACTGAGTGTGAGGTATCACCAATTAAACCAGAAATATACTAAAGTAGAAGCGCATTACTCCATAAGCAACTTTAACTGTATCCCTGGTCTTAATTCACTTCAGCAAAACTAAAGGAGCAAAACATGTTTATCACTTCGCCTTATGCACACAATTAATCCTATTCACTGGTGGTCAGTAAACGAAATTCTGTTTTTAGAAATTTTAAATGCAAAAATTTATTTTTAAATTCAAAATTTATAATCATAATTCACAATCTGAAAAAAATTTAATGTTACTTTAAATTAATAGAAAACTTAATTAATTCTTGAGTTAGATTACAAAGGTTAATTTATCAAGAAATTAAATCAATCAAGCAAAATTTTAACTATCAAGAATTACTCAATATTTGTAAAGGCAATCTTAGTAAATGAAAATAAAATCGTGTATGCAATGTTAAATTATAAGAAATACTTAAAATGCTAATTAAAAAGATGTTAAATAACCACTATGTGAAATGTGATAAATTACATTGCAAACATAGAAAACAAAAAATACAAAAGATTTACCAGTAACAACTTTCACTATGAAAAAAATTCCTTAATATACTTTATTATACCATGGTAATAATAAGTAAAATTCACTTTAACTTACACAAGCTTGTGAAAAATTTCGTAAAATAACCTGAAATACCATTGCTCAAGATTCAGAAAACGATTTTTTCGTTAAGCTCCATTATGAATATATACACTTGCTACTGCTACCACCAGACCTGAAAATCTAATACTAATATCAATGACCACGCAGGTATTTTACATTAATAATTTCTCTCTTTTGAAAAGAAGAGAGAGAGAGAGAGAGAGAGAGAGAGAGAGAGAGAGAGAAATACACAAAAGGTCTCTGAAAGCAGGATGACCAAATTTTCACGATTCCAGCTAGAAGCAAAATATTTTGAACTGCAAGCTTACAAAACATGACATAATCAATCAAGACTTGTGCTTTCGCTCTCAATAAGGTGTACGTGACTTGAACAGAAAATTGTATGGTGCGCGATCAGAACAATACATGATCAAGGCAATGTAATCTTAAACATGATGCAATTGCTAAGTGCTTCGATGCAACAACTCATTCGTATTTCTCAAAAAGGTGCATGTCCTTACCAGAAAATTGTATGGGACAAAGCTTTTAATGAAATCTTAACATGGCTCGACTCTTATGTCTCGTGTGTCAAAGCACTGTCTTTCACGATGAGAATCGAAGGAAAACAAAGCATTCGCAAAACACATATGTTGCTGATATACTACATTATTATTAAAAACGTATCGTTAGTTCTAAATTACGCATTTAAGTTATCTAAATCATTAATTCTTGTAAGATATGACATTGCTAGGACATTCATATATAACTAATACAAATATACAGAATGCACGACAACTAGAACAGTAAATATATCAAAATCATAAAATGATATACATATTACAAGGCAATATAATGAAATTCCTCCCCTCAGAAGATTAGTTACCCAAGTTTGAATCCAAAGATTCACAACGGGATAAATAATCAGCAGCTACATTATTCCTACCAGAAATATGGTCTGCTTTTACATTAATCAGTTGTAGGGACAAAGACCACCTGGTCAGTCTCTGGTTCTATTATTTTTCATTTTTTGATAAATGAGATCGACAATACTAAAAATTTCTTCATTCCGTTTGTCAGACAAAACTAAAATTTCTTCATTCTTGGGCCCATTTTCTGATGCTTTATCAACTTTGAAGACATGAAACACACTGGATGTAGAACACTGCTGTCGTCTTCTTGAGGTAGAACAGCTCCAATTCCACAGTCAGATGCATCAACTTGTATTAAAAATTTCTTATTGAAGTCTGGACCTTAAAGCACTGGTCTTGAAGTTAAAATGGCTTTAACCTTCTCAAATGATTCTTGACATTCTGGAGTCCAAACAAACTTTGTTTTCGGACTGGTTACGTCAGTTAAGGGAGTTACTATGGCTCAGAAATTTGGACAGAATCGGCGATAAACTCCACCCATGCCCAAAAATATTTGTTGCTGGTTCCTGGTAGTAGGGGTGTTAGCCTTATAGATACCTTCTACGTTAGCATCAACAGGAGTGGGAAAGCTTTTCCAACTTCAAACCCCAAATACTGAACAATTGCCTTTCCAAACTCACTTTTTTCTAAGTTGATTGTTAGTCCTGTTTCCCGTAGTTTCTTGAACACTTTCCTTAAAATCTTCAGATGTTCTTCCCATGTATTAGAATAAATCACAATGTCATCAAGGTAAACACATACTCCTTCTATGGATCCTAGCAGTTGATCCATCACTCGTTGGAATGTTGCAGGTGCATTCATCAGTCCAAACAGCAAAACAGTGTATTGATACAGTCCAAATGGAGTAATGAAAGCTGACAGCAATTTAGCATTCTCAACTAAATGAATTTGATAATATCCTTTCAACAAATCTGTCTTGGAAACAAATTTGGCTTGCCCAATATTATTAAGAAATTGATCTATAAGAAGCAAGGGATAATTTTTTCAGCCGCACTTATAGAATTCAGTTTCCTATATTCAGTACACATCCTAAATGAGCCATCTGGTTTCTTCACTAACACACATGGCAAACTGTAATGACTTGAACTGGTTCTGTTAATCCATGTTGCAACAAATATTCAACTTTTTTCTTCAAAACATCTCTGTGAAAAGGTCATAAGCGATATGCTCTCTGTTTAAAAAGTTTTTCCATCTTCTCCGATACTTATCTCATGCTTTGTCAGATCAGTACACCTAGGTACATCTGCAAAAATTTCAGGGAAACTTCTAATCACCTCACTTAATTCATCATTTTGCTCAACACTCTGATGTTTTAGTTTATCCCACAAATTTCCCAATATGGAAGAATTGTTCATCTTGCTTTCAGCTTCCAATTCGTAGCTATCATCGTCCTCTGTAGATGAAGTTTTCTGTGTTATTGACACTGTTTCAGTTTTAATATCTGAGAAGTAAGGTTTCAAAAGATCCACATGTGTCTTCCTCTGTCGTTTCCTTCTTCCTGGTGTTTCAATCACATAAGTTTGATCACTTAACGTCTCTACTATCTTGTAAGGACCTTGAAATTTATTGGTAAGGGGAAATCTTTTCACTGGTAAGGAAGCTAGAACTTGCTGACCCACACTAAAACTTCTTAGCTTAGTCTTAGCATCATATCTTCTTTTAATTTTCTCTTGACTTATTTGTAGATTTTCTAAAGAGAATTTTCTAATTTATCTTAACCTTTTCCTCAAACGCTTCACATATTCTCCTTGGATTTCCTCTTGATTTTCTTCCCAATTATCTGCAAGAATCTTTAATGGACCTTTCACTTCTTGATCAAAAATTATCTAATTAGGTGAACATCCCATACTTTCTTGATAAACATTCCTAACTTCAAACAACATCAAGGATAAACCAGCATCCCATTCTCTTCCCGATTCATAACAATACTTTGTTAACATACTTTTCAATGTCTGGTGGAACCTTTCTAAGACTCCTTGAGTCTCTGAATGATAAGCAGTTGATAACTGTTGTTTCATTCCTAACAAATTCATCACATCCTGGAACAATTTTTAAGCAAAGTTCGTTCCTCTATCACTTTGCATAACTTCAAGTATTCCACACTTCAAGGAAAACTCCACCAACTTCTCACCAATTACCTTGGCACTTATACTTCTTACCGGAATTGCCTCAGGATACCTTGTCACAGGACACATTAATGTTAACAGATGTCATTTCCTTTCTTTGTTTTCGGAAGCGACCCAACCACATCTATAATCACCTTGCTAAAGGGTTCTCCTCTAACTTCTATGGGTTGTGGGGGGCTTTCTGAATGGTTTTATTCGGTTTACTTGATAGGTGTGACACTCTCTACAAAACCTGCTAACATCCTTTTGAAGTCCAGGCCAGAAAAAATACTTTATAATCTTCTTGATTGTCTTCCTGATTCCCATATGTCCAGACTTGTGATCTACTGCTACCACTTGCTTCCTCAATGGATATGGAATCAGAATTTGATGATATTCGCCCCATTCAGCATTTCCTAGTATATCTGTAGGTCGATGCTTCCTCATTAACAATCCTTCCTTCAGATGATAACAGGTAGGAGTTTGCTGCATCTCTTCTTGATCAACAACTCTGAAGAACAAATCAGCCAACGAAGTATCCTTCTTCAGCAGTTCCATTAGCTTCTCTAGAGTCACTTTACAAACTTCAAGGGCTGAACTCTCCATATCTGCTAACTCTGCTACTGTAGTTTCACTACTATCTTCAGGGACACTCTGACAACTCTGAATCTCTTCAATGACAACAGGATCCTCTTCTTCTAGGGAGTTTTCTTCATTGCTAACATTAGGGGAAACTTCACTTTCCTGGAACATCTCTTCTAGGCTCAAAGATCCTTCACTTGATTCTTCTGGTGCAGGTAAATCCTCAGTTTCTTCACTGCAGACGTAGTTCTCTTTGTACTCCTGGTAGTTACACAACTTGGAAACAGGTGGGGTTTTTCTTCTGAAAATCTGCCGTAGGACTAATCCTTAACGGTTTGTCTGCCACTATAGGACAAGGAACAAATGGTACACCACCTACTTCATTACCCAATAAAACACGTACACCTTCAACAGCTAGTGAGTCCTTTACAGCAAAATCAACATTTCCTGTCACCAAGTCACACGATAGGTGCAAGAGGCATATAGGAGTAACCTCTTCTCCTCCTATACCCTTCAAAATAACTGAATCTCCTGTGAGATTCTTCTCCAACTGTGGGTGAGCACCACGAACTACCACACTATGGTAGTGTGGTAATAATACCTTGACTGGTACCTGCACACTTCCTCCTTGAGTTGCCAGTATACCTTCATAGATATATGGCTTAAAAGTTTCCAAGGTGCTCAGCCACTCACTGCTCGAAGTTACATTTCCACTAGTTGCTAAAAACTCTGCTTGTTTAATTTCAGTTTTTCCTACAGTTTCAATCTTTCCCACACTGCTCTTCATAGTCTGTTTCACTTGATCACCTTTAGCCACTTGACCAACTGGCTTTGGCTATTGTTGTGTCTGATAACAATCTCGACTGTAGTGTCCTGCTCTTCCACACTTGTAACAGACAACATTAGTCTTCTGTATCTGTCTTGAGAAACTGGATGATGAGGATTTAACATTCGATTGCTGAGGGGTATTATCTGGCTTTGTACTGGTATTACCACTAGAATGCTTCCCAGTAGTATTGTTCCTGAAATCTGGATGAGACCTAAAACCTGTGCATTGTTGGTTCTGGTACTTGACATTATAGTCCCTTTTGCTACTTATTGTTAAAATCTTCACTCTACATAACAGCTTTGTCAAGCTTCTTAACCACTCTCTCTCTTAAATAGGCTCTTATATGTTCAGGACTACTAACTCCTCAAGTTCGTTCATAGGTTTAACTTTAGCAGCTGTTAACCATCATTTAAAACATCTCTTTTTTTTATATATATACATAATCCGAGAAAGTCATCTTTTCATCCTTTCTCAAAGCTCTGAATCTTTCACAGTAACATTCAGGGGTCATCTGGTAAACCTGTAGCACATTGTGTTAGAGTACCTTGTACTCTTTACACTGATTAGTTGATAAGGCTAAATAAGCACTTGTTCCTTTACCAATGAGAACACTCTGTACAAGACTGACCGTTTATCTTCTGGCCATCCCATACCTGATGCCACTTTTTCAAAGTGATCAAAAAACTCATCTGGAGCTTCTTCTGTAAACTTTGGAATTAACTTCTGCACTCTTACTACATCAAATACAGGGTCTGAATTACCTTGGGTAGGGTTAGACGGTGATACAGGTAACTTTGAGCGAGCTCCTAATAATTTCATCTCCGTTTCATATCTTGATTTTTCTCTTTCCTCTTTTTCTCTTTCTCTTTCTTCTTCTACTGCCTTTTCTTCTTCTCTTTCTTTTCTTTCTCATTTCTTTCTGTCTTCTCTTTCTCTTTCTGCCTACATTTTCTCTCTTTCAGCCTGCATCTTCAGCTTAATCAAGCTTTCTTCTCTTTCTTTTTCTGCTTGCATTTTCAGTTTAATCAAACTTTTTTCCGCAGCTATGCATCTAAGCTCTACCTTTGCATCACTTTTCTCTCTTTCTTTTGCCCCTACTTATTTATAAATTCTGCCGAAGATACATTTAACAATTCTTGCGCCTCTCCTAACTCTTCATCTATTTTACCAGAGTCCATCAATGCTTGGACACCAATACATCTGATTTGTGCCTTAATCATACTACTAGACACTTTACCCCTATAGGCCACTGCTAAAGCAGTCCACTAAGCTTTATTAAGGCTAGATTAAGATAACTCTTGGACGGAAGAAGCTGCTCAAAACATCTGAACATTGAACAGAGCCATTTTCTCTAAGTTACCCAACTAAATAATTCACAATACAATGCAAAAATAAATATGTGGTCACTCTCCTATCAAAATATCCCTAACCTCACCAGTATAAATAATAAACCAGAGTGATATTTTGTTCCTGGGTCTGGACATCAAATATTCTTATTGTCACGATGTGTTCCAACTACATGGTCATTACGCAACTAATCATAGAATAAAAAAATTTACCTCACTTCAGCCAGATACCTGAACTCTCATAACAATAAAATTATGACTGAGTACTCTAAAGATAACTTATTAATCACGTGGAAAATCAGACCAAGTTTATCAAAAGGGCATCACTCCATCAAACAACTTTAGCTGTTTCCCTGGTTTTAATTCACTTCAGCAAAACTAAAGGAAGAAAACATGTTAATCACTTTGCTTATGCACACAATTTATCCTATTCACTATTGGTCAATAAATGAAACACTGTTTCTAAAAATTTTAAATACAAATTTTTGTTAATTTAAAATTGATAATTAGAATTCACAATATGAAAAATTTGCTATTACTTGAAATCAACAAAAATTTAATTAATTCTTTAGTTAAGTTACAAAGATTAATTTATGAAGAAATTAAATCAATGAAGAAAAATTTAAACTATCAAGAATTACTCAAGATTTGGAAAGAAAATCTTGGTAAATGAAAATTAAATCAAGTATGCAATGTTAAATTATTAAGAAATACTGAAAATGCTAAGTGAATAAATGTTAAATCACAACTATACAAAATGTGAAAAATTAAGAGATTGCAAACACAAGAGCACACAAAAATACACAAAAGATTTACCAACAACAACTTCACTAAGGCAAAAATCCCTTAATATACCTTATTATACCATGGTAATCATAAGTAAAATTCACTTTACCCTAAATAAGCTTGTGAAAACTTTTGCAAAATCACCTGAAATGGATCTTCTCGAGATTCACAAAACACACTTTTTTGTTAAACTCTGTTACAACATATACTCGTACACTTGTTACCCCTACTATCACATCTCAAAAGCTAATACTAATATCAATGACCACAAAAATATTTTACGTTAATAATTTCTCTCTTTTGAAGAGAGAGAGAGAGAGAGAGAGAGAGAGAGAACAACACAAAAGGTGTCTGAAATCAGAATGAACTAATTTTATGATTCCAGCTAGAAGCAAAATTCTTTGAACTGCAACCTTACAAAACATGACATAATCGATCGAGACATGCTTTTACTCTCAAAAAGGCTTACGTGACTCAAACAGAAAATCGTATGGGAAGCGAACAGAACAATATGTGGTCAGAGCAATATAACCTTAAACATGACGCAATTGCCACGTGCTTCAGTGCAACAACTCGCTCATATTTCTCAAAAAGGTGCACATCTTTACCAGAAAATTGTAAGGGATAAAACTTATTATGAAATCTTAACACGACTCGACTGTTATCTCTCTCTTGTCAACACGTTATCTTTTATGATCACAATCAAAGCAAAACAAAGCATTCGCAGAACACACATGTTGCTAATATACTATTTTATTATTGAAAACGTATCATTAATTCTAAATTACACTATTAAATTATCTAAGTCATTAATTCTTGTTAGATCTGACATTACAAAGACATTCATATACAATTAATACTAATATACAGAACACATGACAACTAGAACAGTAAATATATAAAAATCATAGAATGATATGCATATTACAAAAGGCAATATCATGAAAACATATATATATATATATATATATATATATATATATATATATATATATATATATATATATATATATATATATATGTGTGTGTGTGTGTGTGTGTGTATGCTTAATAAATCACAGTAGATGCACGTGACTTCAGTGTATAAGCGAATCCCACAGGAAAAAGACAGGCAGAAGTTCAGTAGTACCAAGCGCTTTCACGTTTATTGACGCATCGTCGGGGCACAAATAGGACACAAATATGAAGAAGGTTACAAAGTAAACAAATAGAACAAGAAATACCAGATGGTCAATTGTCAAAGGGTAATAAACAGAAAGTTAATCCAGGATAATCCGGGATCGAGCTGTCACAAACTGAACCTAAGACCAAACAAAATGACATACTAAAGTTTAGGCTTACAAAATCCAAAAACATGTATAACCTTGAATACCAGATGGTTAATTGCCAGGGTTTTAAAAGAAAAAGTTAATCCACGGCAAATCCGGGATCACGCGGTCACAAACTAATCCAAATATATACTTAACCATAAGGAAAACAGAATATTACCCATTCAAATTGCAGTAACGTATAAAAATTAATATAAATTTTGCTTATATTTATCAACAACTTTTTAATTATTAAAGCATCAAGTTTAAATAAACCAAGACTTAAATTTAGGACACTTTCATTATTTGACTTAATAAAACAAGATTCGATGATATTCCTTATAACTGTGTCATTGCACGGGACTAAAGGTCTTGCTTTACTCCAGTTAATAGGATGATCTAAATCTCTCATATGTACGAATAATGCATTCGATATTTGGCCAGTTCTCACAGAATATTGGTGTTGTTTGATTCTTTGTGAAAGTGGTTTTCCAGTTTGTCCATAATATATTTTATCACATTTTTACAAAGGAATTTCATAGATGCAGCCAGAAACATCTCTAGGAGAATTTTTATCACTAAACTCTTAACATTAAAATTACTGAAAACAACATTTATGTTGAAAAGCTTTAAAATTCTAGGAATTTGTAAAACCTTTCGTCATACGGTAATCTGAGAATATTATGCTTACTGAATTCAAGTTTGTTATTAGTCAAATAAAATGTTTTCTTGGCTCTTTTCCATGCTACATCTACAAAGGTCCTTGGGTGTTTAAGTTTCAAAGCAATATCATAAATAGTTTTGTTCTGTTTGTTTACTTTGTAACCTTCTTCATATCTGTGTCCCATTTGTGCCCCGACGATGCGTCAATAAACGTGAAAGCGCTTGGTACTACTGAACTTCTTTTTCTCTGTTTAACTCCTAGCAATTAAATCATCTGTATTCAAGGTTATACATGTTTTGGATTTTGTAAGCCTAAACTTTAGTATTTTTTGTGTGGTCTTAGGTTCAGTTTGTGACAGCTCGATCCGGACCATCCTGATTAATCTCTCTGTTTATTAATTCGACAAACTGACCACATCTGTATATTCTGTTCTTTTCTTTTGTTACTTTGTAACCTTCTTCATATTTTCGGTTCCATTCGTACCCCGGACGATGCGTCATTAAACGTGAAAGCGCTTGGTACTACTAGAACTTCTGCCTGTTCTTTTTCCCTGTGGGATTCGCTTTCTATACACCAGTCACGTGTATCTATCGTGATTTTTTACATATATATATATATATATATATATATATATATATATATATATATATATATATATATATATATATATATATATATGTGTGTAAAAAGTGTGTGTGTGTGTGTGTGTGTGTGTGTGTGTGTGTGAGTGTACACCAATTAAATATAAAAAGAATGTTATAATTTTCTTTTTAACACAACCTGGGACGTACCAGCATTCTGAACACTCTCATTCATATTAATAAGATTAACTCAGCAAACGAGACCGATAAGTTATAAGATAAATTAGAAGATTAGCAAGAATCTCAGTGATCCTCGACCGTCAATACATGGTAAATATGTTGTCAGATGGGCTCAGAGTGTCTGTCCACTTAGAAACATTGTTTAAATGTGTTATATGTACATAAATACATATATGTACACTTATGCATACATATTTATATTACTCTATGGCTATATACATATACACAATGGCATATGTATATACATATGAACATATTTTACTTAATGTTAAAGTTAGACATAATCGTGCTTCTGGCAACGGTATAGGATAGGCCACCACCGTGCCGTGGTTAAATTTTCATGGCCCGCGGCTTATACAGCATTATACCGAGACCTCCGAAAGATAGATCTATTTTCGGTGGCCTTAATTATACATTGTACAGTATAACCTTTCTCATAAATCAGAACACTTCTGAAACTATCGCTAAAACGGTATTTAGCCACTGGTTATACAATCCCGTATCTTCAAAAGATATATATATATATATATATATATATAGGTATGTATAGCATATATATATATGTGTGTGTGTGTGTGTGTGTGTGTGTGTGTGTGTGTGTGTATGTGTGTGTAAAATTGTTTATATTTATATATATATATGTGTTGTATATATATGTATATATATATATATATTATATATAGGTGTTATATATATATATAGTGAGACATGCTGCTTATACTAACGGTTTTTTTTCAGTGCGGCAGTTGTGGTTCGTCTGAGGTAGGGTGTTGATCTCTTTGCTATCTTCTTTCAATCTGGTAGCCTATATATTTTTGTGTTGATAATATGAAATGTTTTTGCTAATTAGTTAGAATGTAGTACAATGACTATTTCAAGTGATAACTTTTTTTTTTACAAAATTACAGTGAACTCATTGCAATACACACCCCCTATAATATGATGCAACAGGACCACAGTTCAATACATATTAGCTACCATACAATGAAATAGGCCTACAATGCAATTTGGTGTAACATCGTGTTGTATTCCTATTTATTGTTCTATAGCAAATGTATAGAATGCTCCTTGAAGTATCCTGGAGCTGTTTGTTGGCGGCCTCACACAGCAGTCTTTCAACACCCTCATTAAGGACATATAATTCACTCTCTGCTTTTGACGTCCTCCATTCTCTCCAAGCAAACTTACCTACAGGGTGAACTGAGTGGTATTTACAAATCACGATTTCTGCATGGCAGGCGTGCCGCATGGGGAAAAACCGCTCATGTCAAGACATGCCTTCTTGACACCCTAACACGCGGCAATTTTCCGTGTGGGAAAAAGCCGCTCGTGTGAAGGGAGCCTGTAGAGTTTTAGATGAAAAAAAAAGTAATCCTTTGTTAGTTCTGATTCTATTCCCTGCTGTGAACGTCTTTTTGCTCTTGTTCCTCGGTTCCGGGGTTGTGTTGTCATGCGGCCGGTGTGCTGGCCCTGCGCAAGTTACACGGATTCACAACAAACCGTATCCGGCTCCCGTATTTAATTATGCTCGTCCTAATAAATGGCGACGAGAATCCGCGCAGAGATATAGGGAATCATATTGCTAACTCACGGATGTAAGGATTTGCGATTTTGATGAAGCCCAGCATAGCCTAATGGTTCTGGAGGACACCTGTAAGGCCAGTTGGTTGATTGACGGCGATGGTGCGGAAGTAGCAGAGAGTTCGCCTGCGCTAGTGAGATTTTCAATTCCCTAAGCTAAAGCAGAAGGATGCCTGATTTATTGTGTTTTTACCCTACCTTACCTGGTATATAGGGCTGCGCTCACAGTTTTGTTTCATCTTGCAGTTTTGTCTACGATGGCGACGACTACTCAGATTAAGATTGACTTTAATTTTCCTGATAACCCCGGTCTTGGCTTAGTTTATTAGGGAAGCTAATTTGTAATCTGGAACTGAGGAAGCATTTGACAAAAGAAAATGGCGTTTTGTTAGTGTCGATTGGAACTGATGTTTTAGTGTACTTGTACTTAGTGCTCCCTGATTTACCTCCCACATACAAAGACTTACGATGACCTTGTAGCTGTATTGAAATCACATTACATTGTGAAAACCTTCTTATCATCGTAGCCCAATAGCTTTCAACAAAAAAAAAGGAGGGATGAGACAGTGAGAATTTGTGATGTTGACCTCAAGGCTTTATAAAAGATTGCAATTCTTTTTTGCAATCATTCTGATTCAAGAGTCAGAGATCAGTTGTTTATGCCAGTGGACAATGAAGTATATTCTTCCCAATTTAGTTGCTTTGAACATTGATCTCCAAGCTATGACCCTAGTGCAGTTTTTAGAAAGAATCTTGAACATGGAAAAGCTTGTAAGTAGAGAGGAACAAATCACAGCCACAGGTTAGTTCAGTGTGAGAAAAGTCATCTTGTAAGCATTGTGGTTTTTCTCATGAGAGATAGGACCAGGGTTTTCAATCCTGGGGTACGCGTACCTCAGGGGTACACCAAGGGTCATAGGGGCATGCCTCCGACGGTGTTAGGGTTAGGGCCTGGCCGCCCACTGACTAATAGCCACAGGTAAATAATTATCAACAATTTTTTATTTTATGGGAATTTTAAAGCTTACAATATTGTTGGTTATAATAGAGAGCGTGTACTTACTTCAGTATTAGTACTGCAAACATACAATGGAATGTTTTTCTGTTTGTTTTGTTTTCTACTTTATACAAAGTGATGGGGGTACATTACTGACATTAAAAATACCCAGAATGGTACGTGGGGAGAAAAAGTTTGAAAACCCCTGGTATAGACTGTTGGTCTAAAGATCTGACTTGTAACATTTGTAAAAGGAAAGGTCATTCATGGCAAAGAATAGAAACAAAGATTTGTCTTCATAGCTCAGTATGTTAAACCTATGCATAAGGCTGCCTAATAGATATTAGTTAGTAGCTGAAGGTGTGAAGGCTGTAAAACCATTGATGATTATGGAAGACACAACAGTGATGAGTAGATTGTTAATGGTTAGCGAAAGGTTTTTGCCTTAACTGATGAATTTATTTCAGCATTAAATCAGAATTTAGTTCCATTTGAGATTGACAGTATGCATGTGTCTACTACAGTATAACCAAAGAAAAGGGCACATATGTTAAAACTAAATATGGTAATGCAACAAAAGCTAAGAGGTTATGATAATATGAAAATTGATGTTCTGGCAAAGTGTTAGCTCCTGTACTTTATAATAGCACAAAAGGTTTCCTCAGGTATTTTATGTTACTGATTCTGTAATACAAATTTGTGTGTAAAGATTTAATGCATAAGAGAAAATGGTATTTAATTGGTTGGAATAGATGAAGGTACTGGTGAGAAGAAGTGCTGCACTGAGTGTGTGTTGCTAGATACCACTTGGTAGATTCAAGTAAACCCATTGCTATGTTTGCTTAAGATTCATTTAAAAGGTAATGCTACCTCTGCAAAGTTTACAGTGCTAATGCACAGTTCCTTTTATTACAAGAAAATGATTGAAGATGCCTTAGATGTTTGTAGTAGCGATGAAATGATGGAAACCTATATCACATAGTGAATGTACAGTTCATTACTCAGCTTGAAAGGAAATAAGGTTGAAATGATTGTTTGTGTGGAGATTTCTAAAATTTTAATAAAACAAATTCATTGTGACAGGCATCCGTTACCAAAGATAGAGGAATTGTTATCTGTTGTTGGATAAAAGTTTTTCCAAAATTGATTTAAAGAATGCATATCTTTCAAATACCTGTTGATGAGGAAAAGTCAAGAGTACTAGTAATTAATACACTCATAAAGGATTGTTTAAATATGTTGCTTACTCTTTTGGCTTGTCCTCATCTCTCAGTATTTTCCAAAGGTTTATTTCCTCAACTGTTGGCAAATGTGGAGGGTGTAGCGTTTTCATTTGATGTGATATTGGTTGTAAGTGGTGCTACCAAAAAAGGAGGAGCAAGGGATCACCCATTAAGAAAGGTTTTGAACTTTTGCAAAGGCATAATGTACAAAATAAATAAGACTACACTGCTTTTGGAGGCTGAATCTATTGAATATTTGTATACTACATTCAGGTGAAGGAGCTGTCATTCTCAGTGGGACTGAAAGCTGGCTTAGATTGCCATGTCCTACTTCTGTTGAAGAAGTTCAATCTTTTTGTGTATGATTACTTACTATTGCAAGGTTGTAAAGAATTTTTCTCTAAGCTAGCTCCTGTATGGGATTTGGTTAAGAAAAAATGTGAAATTTAGATGACTCTTCAGTACAGCATAAGTGCTTGAAGGCACAAAAGAGATTTTTCCTGAGTCCAAAGTAAAGACTAGTTTTGATGGGGATAGTCCTTAATCATTGAAGTGGATCTGCCCCCTGTAGGTGTAAAAGTGCTTTGTTACAAAAAGGTTGCACCAAGAAAACAACTTTATTTTGCAAGTAAAAACTATCTAAAGTAAGGGAAAGGAACTACTTCAGTTAGATAAAGCAAGGATTAGCTCTATTTTTGGCAGAAACTGTTTTGAGATATTTTTTGCTTTGGTAGAATTTTGTTGCTAGAACTGATCAGGCAAACCATTACTGGACTCCTTGAAGAGGGAAACAGATTCCATGTGTAATGCTAATTGTGAATACAAAGCAGGGCTTTGTTGTTATCTCAGTATGATTATGAATTGTTCACAAACCTGGAAGGAAATGTAATTGCTGATGCCTCACAGAGTGTCACGGATGATGATTTTCTGACTTGGCACACCAGCTGAGTATAATTGGTTGAATTATTTGATTTTGATGACACTTTTCAGGCAGTTAAACATTTCCACCAATAAGGATGCTATTGTCTCACAAATTGTTTGAAGCTGGGATGACAAAGGAACATAATATGTCACTGGAATATGTTCCTGTAAAAGATGATTTATCTCTCCATAATGATGTAATATTGTATAGAAATAGGGTTTTGATTCCTGTTGAGTTAAGATGTAAGTGTTTTGAACCATCTGCATTGTGGGCATAATGGTATAAATGCCATGAAAGCTGAAGCAAGGAATTGGGTATGGTACAAAGATAGACCAGGACATGAGAAGTCATAAAGAATTCAGATTTATTTTGAAGAATTTACAAATCCTCGAGCTCCTACATTGTCTGGCTTCATTGTTGTAAATATGAACTGACTGCACATAGATTATATGGACCGATGGATGGTAAATATTTTTTTGATAATTGTAGACTTATAGTAAATTTTTGATATTCATTTTTCTAGTTCCACTACGTCAGCTGTTACCATTGGTCATTTGAGGAAGATATTCTGTAATTTTGCATACCTGATATCAGCTGTACTGTAGATAATGCCCAAATTTTGCTCCTAAGAGATGGAGGATCTCAGTAAAAATAAATATTACATGTAACACTGAGCTCTCATCATCCATCCCAATGGTCTGGCTGAAAGGGAAGGGTGAGAATTATTCAAGGAGGGCCTGGGAAAATTTAAGAAGGGAGATATTCTGGACCAGAATTTGTAGATTTTGTAGTTAACTATAGGATGACTCTGTGAATTCTTCCACGGGTAAGGGCTCCAGCAGGAAATAATGTTCGGTAGGAATTTCAAAGGTACTGTTTGAATCAGTTAAACTGAAAGACAACTTATGAAAATGAGGGATGAAATTTCTTCAGGAGGAAGGGTAAATTGTAGTAAAGTCAATGATGCTGTGTTTGTTCGTGTAATTTTGGGAAAGGTCTGCCATGGGTATGTGTATATTTTGAAGTACTTAAGCAGAAATTATAAGGGGAAGTACAGAGTTTGGTAATATTATTTGACAAGATATGCAGACTGGGATTATGCATAGAGGTGTAAGTGACTTTAACTAATCCAATAAAAGAAGTGTTATCCAATAATTAAAGTGGCTCACATCGATCAGTTGAGAGCAGGCAAGTCTGGCTGGCATGCCACTGCACTGACAATTTAATGTTGGCTTAACACAGTAATGGGAATATAATGACAATTTAATTGGGCAAATCCAGGCACAGTGGTCTTGCAATCCGCTGAGAAAGGATGGAGGATTTTGACCCAGCAATCGCCATGGCTGCTGCTCTGCTGTAGAAGAGGAAATGTCAAGTCTGTGCCAGTTTACAGCCACAGGCAATTTAAATAAGCTCAGCAGCACTCTCACGCACCATGAGAGCTGATATAATACATAAGAAAATGTGTTTTTAAATTAAAAATCGATTCTGTGCTAAAGTAAAATAATACCAAAATTGCATACTTCATGAGAAGGCCCGCTGTCATCTACAGTCGATGATAAACTTGTCTGTTTTGTGAGTGTACTCCATGATTGCTGGGATTTCTGGTCGTTGAGGAAGGCGAGGGCATGAAATACACAACGTTGTTCATGGCACCTGTCCGCCCCTGCGCCAGATTTTTCCGACTCCTGCACTTTTTTTCAATCTTTGCGATAGTTGGTTCCTATATGCATTGATTTTTTTACATCTTCTTGTGTACTTTGGGTACTTTTTCGCGGAATTTTTCAACCAAATACAGCGTAAGCTGCATCTTTCTTTAATTCGTTGCTGTAATCATCACTTTTTACTTTCCATAGGGCTGGTAAACTTTATAAACTTCTGATGCACTCCAACTGAATGTCCTGTCTTCTTCTTTGCCGACACATGTTGACGATACGAAATCTGAAGACAATGATTTTTATTGGTAATAATTTAATTGACGGTCACCACAGACGGTCAATTAATTGTGCAATGAATGATCGGCGCAATAAAATTATCAAGCAGAAATTGATTCACTCAATACAATTGCGCAAGTCATCAATATCGCCCATACACGGTCAATTTAATTGTCAATTCAGAGTATTGACAATGAAATTGCGCAATATAATTGATCGTGTATGGGCCGCTTAAGTCATCTGTAAATTTGAGTGATTCTAGTGCTTTCATTTCAGACACTAATGTACCATGTGATAATAGTGGGGCTGAAGAACCCTACGAAGTAACTGTAAATAATGATAGTGGGGAATGTTCAGCAACGCTACTTCAGCAGTGATCCAACGAATGCAAACCCAGATCGACTTGATTATAAATATATACAAATATGCTGTATTTATCATGTTTTGTTTTCATATTTATAATATATTTTGAAGTATTGATTATTTTAATTGTCTGATGTTTTAAAATTGGAATGTTATTGCTTTAGATAAGGGATGTAGAGCCTAGATTAAAAAAAGGTAATCCTTTGTTAGTTCTGATTCTATTCTGCCAGAACGTCTTTGTTTTTGAGTCTTGGTTCCAAGCAGTTGTCATGTGGTTGGTGCTGGTCTCATGGTAAATTGTTGCAATTTTATCCACACAAACTCCTTGTATCCGGCCCTGTATTTAATTATGCTCGTCCTAACAGAGCCTAATATTGCATTTGAGTAAACACCTCTCCTCAATAGACAGTAAGTCTTTTTACACCTTTTTGTGCCTTCCTATTATTAATGAATTGCCACAGCAGCTACTCTATATTGCTCCACCTCATATGCCAGCGGAGTTTCCATGGTGCCATGTAATGTTGCCACAATGAAGGCAAGGTGAGAAGTAAGGACGATGACCAAGAGTTGACAGTCCGACTGACAGTTTTCTTTTCATGTGGACGCTCATCTCTCGAACGGTTGTGGATGAACTGACAGGTAAACCTGATCGTGAATATCCGGCCTAAGACTTTTGTCTATGAATGATTTTTGCATCACCTAAAACTAAAAGCTCACTTCCTCTCCGATCGCAATGGCAGTTTGAGGGTTTAAGCTTACCGGCATTTACGATCCGCTGACCTTGGAGAACAGTAGGTCTAGTGTAATTTTTACCGACTGCCTAATAGCAAGAACCTTGCTAAAAAATGATTGGGTAACAAAATTAAAACTTTTTTTTAAAAAATTGTTATCGGATGATAATGACTGTCAGCAGACAAATCACTGAATTTTATTATTATTAATAATCAGAAGATGAAACCTATTCATATGGAACAGTTCCACAAGTGCCATTGTCTTGAAATTCAAGCTTCTAAAGAAGATGGTGTTCATTCGAAAGAAGTAACAGCAGGTAATGGAAAATACAGAAAGAGGAGATCAATTATTAAAAAAAAGAAATTAATCTATTATATTAATTTCCTTGGCTACCTTTCTGCCTCTGTTTGCATGTACGGAGGAGTCTGGACATTCCGGAGGCTTCCGGGAATTCTGAAGGTTTCTCGGAATTCTGAAGGCTTCTGGGCTTCCGAAAGCTTCAAGACAATCTCCACGCTCTTCGAAAGGCTTTGTCATTCATTTCTTCTCCATAAAACTGTTCTTTAGTATTGTGCAGGAACGGGGGAAGGCTTCCGGGAATTCCGAAGGTTTCAGGTCCTTCTTGGAGACGAAAGGCTTCGAAGAAGTCTTCGGGAGAAGCCCACGTTCTTAACGGGAAGCGGATCCGACAGGAATCAGTTCAGGAGCTGAAGAATTTAAGAAGACGTTGTAAGAGAGGTGCGAAATATTGAGCAAGGAAGACAAATACTGCTAGTTTACTGAGGTGTTTCAGATTTAGCTGGTTTTAAAGGCACAGGCTCTGCTCCTAGAGCAGCCCGTAATTTCCATGTTGATGAGTCTGTGATGGGTATATAGATGAAAATCTTATTATGGTGCATGAAAATGATTTGGTAGGTAGCTTATTGATGAAGGAAACAATTTATAAAGCGGGGGCGGACGTCTGCGCATTAGAGAGAGAGACATGAAGGCTGGGTGGTACAAAGATTTACAGGGTGACCTGAGGGTCAAACTAATTCTCACAAAACAGGACAGGTTCATACAGAAAACATAAAGGATCAATAATGTCTGACGTATAAATATAAATACTGTTATATGTACATAAAGCATGGTCATTTGGAAAGCGCAATAAATATACAATTTACAATTATGGTGATAAACATATGTTCTGGTAGACCCTAGGTCGATGTGACGGCACCGCAGAAAACGGGATGTTTACTATAGAGAACGCATTGAACGGGGACTTTACAATACTCCCACGTTTCGGGCACATCTACGTCGACGTAGTGGGTCCTCTCCCCCATCAGGAGGATCCAGATACCTTCTGACAGTCGTCAACTGCTCCACCAGGTGGCCCGAAGCTACACCCATGGAAGAAGCCACCTCCAGTGCGTGCGCGGCTTCCTCTCCAGGCTGCTGATCGGCCGTTCGTGTCCCAGACCAGATAACAACAGACAGAGGACCCGCCTGTCCGAGCTGTGGGACTGCCCTAGCATGCCTTCATGGGACCATCACCACAGCACTGTCGGGCTACAACCTCAAGAGCCAACGGAATGGTGGAAAAGTGCTCCACAGGTCTCTGAGGCAAGCGCCTCATGGCTCGTTGCTCTCCAAGAATTGAAATACCAGTGAGGTCCTGGAGGATATGCCACGTTTCCAAAAGCCTTTCCTGCTGTTGATAGTTTCTCTCGAGACCAGCAGGAGCAGGTCTCGACGAGAGTGGATTTTAGTTCTTGGAAGGTGGCGGGCCCTGATGTCATCATCAACCACGGGGCAATCTTCCTGTATATCTCCTCCAGGAGGGCATTGATGGCGATGTCTGCCTTCAACACCTCGTCCATTAGGCCTGCTACCCTGAACTGCCCCTCGACCCTGTAAACCAGGACACTGGCCTTCCTGCAAATAAAGGCAGCCTTATGTTAGGGGACTGCCTTCAGCAACCACAGGGGGCCATCGCAGGTGCAGGCACCGCGTGAGGTGCAAAGTGGAGTGGGGTTGTGAGAGGGTGCTGTCTCCAGAGGTTCATGTAATTGTACGTGGTTGGGAAATGTCCATGTCCATGCTCATTTCCATGCCTCACTTAGGAGGTGAGGGTAACACTGTGTCAATACACGCTGTATATGCTGTGTGGGTCCGCAGTAATGTTAGAGCGCTAGAAGTTAGTCCGTTAGGGGTGGATAAGGTTCACTGGCCAAGACTTAGTCGCTGTTTGGGTCCACAATGGCTTCTGGGAATACTCTGGGGTCACTTCACTGTGAGAGAGGTGTGAAAATAATGAGCAGTAAGACAAGTATTTGTTGAAGTTATTGATAGCGAGGCTTAAGAAGCTGGTGCGGACATCTTGCATACTTATAAGAGACCAAGGGTACAAAGATTTACAGACCTGAGGTCAAACTGAATTTCTACAAAGAGGACAGGTTCATGGCAGAAACATATAGTGACTCAATAATGTTCGACGTGATAACATAAATACTTATTACATGTACATAAAGTACAGATCATTTGGAAAGGCAATAAACATACAATTTACAATTATGGTGATAAATATAGTTCTAAGTCGACCCCAGGTCGATGCGGTAAGGCAATCGCAGAAACGGATGTTCACTATAGAGAACGCCTGAGCAGGGAATCCTTGCAAATGCTATACCCAATGCGTTTCAGGAGGCTTCAGAGCAGTGAAGACTGCTTCCAAGGACTTGGTCGTGGAAGACGCCTTCAAGAATATGTTTTAACTAAATAATTGAGACGTAAGCAATTCTGGGCGGAATGATTCCGAAGACAGATTCTGGATTTCTCCAGAGACGTGTCACAGTGCATTCAAGCTCCCACCTTTATTAATTCAAGGTTATAAATTGAGTAAATGTATTAAGTGTTCATTAAAATTCATTTGAAACAGCTGTTGTTGGAACAAAGCAGATTCCTGGAGACAAAGTGCAACGCTGTTGTGAAATTACGATGTAGCTTATTTTTCTCGCCTTTTTCTCTATCTTTTTTTGTTTATTAACATATTTACATACAGTGTACATATATATTACATACAAAGTAGCCTATAAGTTTGTTCCATACACGTATATACAAACCATCTGTCTCATATTAGGGAATTACACGTATGGTTGCCAGTCTTAAACTCTTGAACAAGGGTTTATGAAAAAAACTCACTGCCAGGTATGGAATATCGCTGGATGTAAATATTCCAGTTTGTTCTCGACGCTGGTATCATAACTGGCTTTGATCTCTTTGTTTGGTTTGTTAAAATTTTTATTATCCTCGTGTGATCTTCCCATTTTGTGTATATTCCTGTTTGATAGCCATTGATACAAACCTAAGGTTTGTTATAATCCTTACATAAGCCGTCATTCCTCTCATACTGTGTCTTGGGGTTGATGTTGCACATATTTAGAGAGGCGAAATGAGTGGTAATGCCTCTCCAGTAGACCTTTATTTAGATACTGAAGGCGTTCCATGTAGGTTCGGGAGACATTATGCAGATCAGACGTAATATCTTCGCTCCACTACACTGATTGGGACATAAGAGTTTGCTTCTCTTGGCTCCCACCTGTGTACAAGGGCATGACTACTTCTTCCTGCTTGTGTTGAGTGTTGTTTCTGCAGCCCATGCCTTACAGGGAGTTGTGGGGAAGGTTGGGCGGGCGTCGTTCTGTAAGTTCCAGTACTTCACGGCGCCTCTTGGCGGCCTCCCCACCCTTCCTCTTCTCTCCCCGTGAAGTCTTTCTCCTTATCTCTCCTGGTAGAGATCTCTCTCCTTGCCCTCTCGCCTCATCCTTCGGGCAAAGACCGCGATGGGGGTGGGGCGTCGGGCGACCTTCTATGCTGGGCCTCCTCTGGGCGCGTGAGGCAGTTCTCTGCAGCCAGGACGAGCCCCCTCTGTCAATCATCTTTGCTTTTCTTTCAGGTTGACAGTGAGTATGTTGTACAGCAATAGTTGGCTGGACATCTCAGGGGATATCTTGCATGGAGTCCCGACATTCATTCAGTGTTGCTTTGGAATCTACCACAGTACCTGGTTGGAATGGCATAGTTCCACGTCAGGATCGTTCCGACTCTGTTCCCCGCTAATGTGATCGACACACAATATTGCTGGCTCTCGTGGTATGTCGTGGCACCGCCTCATGTATCTGTGGTCCTTATCCTGGTTGCTCCTGTGTTATGCCCCCTGTTAAATCTTGACGACAGTCTCTGGATGATACTCTTCCTGGTCTGCCAGTTAAGCTGGTTCTGATTGTTCCTGTCACTGCTGGTGACTCTCATTTGACGTCTCTGGTCGTTGCTGTAGCTCCTGCCTTCTGAACCACTTCTGTAGCTCCTACATCAGCTGTCATGATTGTGCCTGCTGCTTCTCCTGGTGGTCGTGTCGTGGGTCACTTCCATTGTGTTCCTGCCTAGCTGCCCTGGAGGTTACAACGTCCGCCATCCTGCAGGATGATGCCAGAGCGAAGGTGAAGCGAAGTCACCCGCGAAGTGACGTTTCCGGGCCGCTGCAGTGCCCGCCTTCCAAACTGCTTCCAGCTCCTGCATCGGCCGTCCTGACGTGCCTGCTGCTTCTCCTGGTGGTCGCTCCCGGGCCGCCTCATGCTCCTGTTCAACTGCCCTGGAGGTTACGGATGTTTCGTGTCTGCCATCCTGGTAGTTGTTTGAATGAAGGTGAAGTTGGTTGCCCTGTGGAAGTAGCGTCGTCCTCTTCAACTTATCTTCGATTTCATCTTCTGCTGCCTCTTCCCTTCCTCTCTCGAGGTTCGAGGGGGTCCTGGGAACCAGACAGACCTCCGTCGGCTGAAGGAGAGGAAGGCTGCTTCTTTCCCCTTGATGCTCTTGGACATCTAGGGACTACCTCCTTCCAAGGAGGAAGTGGGCCTCCCAGCATGTGCTTTGGGGGTGTCGGTCCCAATTGTCTCGCGTGAGTACAACCAGGTAGCCATGAGGCTTCGGGACTGCCAAGGCCCTCTGGTGAGAGAGAGGGGTGCAGGAGCCTCAGTTTCAGAAGTAAAGGAGGGTCTTCCCTTCTGCCACATCACCTCGCCGGAGAACTCAGCCAATTCGTCAGCACGAGGATCCCCAAACAGGACCGTGCTCCTCCCAAGATCTGTCCGAAGGTGGCAGGACTGAGATGATTAGTACCTCACCAACATCCTGGATTCAAGGCAGCCTTGGGCCTTCCGAGAATTCAGAATGAGTTTTATGATACAGTTATGCCTCTAAGTTGAACAACAAAACTGTTGGCCAGGTGGCATTCAATGACAAACAAGAGGGAATCAAGCTTTATCCTCCTCTGTTTCATCTGTCAACATTTGTACTTGAATGTCTTCTAATGGACTCGAAAGCTCAAAGGCCAGGTGCATTCCTGCGTGGGATTTATTGGTAGGTGAGCTTACCTCGGGTTTGAGTGGATTGGGACGGGAACATGTTCTCTTTCCTCACGAAGATAAGGCGAAGAGATCGTTTCGACTGGAGAGATCCTTACCACCCTTTCTGTTGCCCCTCACAACAAAGTTGGTAGTTTTTCTCGCTCTTTTGATAAACCCAGGCCGCTGCAGTAAGGCATGCTGTCTTTTTGGGAAACATCGATATCTGCATCTCTTCCTCTGTATTTGTTCATCTTATTAGGGGTTCATGCTACTGCTCACCCCGTGTAGCTGCATAAATGCTGGAAGATTTCCACCTTTGCTCCCACTCTAATAGCTCGCGCTTCCAAGGCATCGAGAGGAGTTCTGCTTGGACTCCAGTCTCCTGTGGCAGCTACACAAGAAGCAGTTCTTCAGGTAGCACATTTCTGTGTGTCTGTGGACTGGGAGACCTTCCAGCTTTCTCATAGGGCTTTCACCGAGCAGCAACAGATACAGCTGGATATCTCTCAAAGTCCTGAAACACTGTCCCAGGGACTGGACTCCTTCGCAGGGGTGTCGTTGGACGGAACTTCTTCTTGGTCAGAGTTGCCTTCAAGTCTGGACTTCATCTTCTCCGCTGAGGGTTGCTTTCTCTCCTTCATTTGTGAAGAATGTGGCCTCATACCTAGTCTTCTATCTGAAGTAGTCTCTTCTGTCGAGATTTAGCCACGATGAGAAGCTTTAATCTTGCTGTCCCAGGAACTGTCTCTGCAGTATGTGACTCGCTTAGGTTCTCGCCCTGCTCTGCACGCACTTATGAGAGTCATCGGACAGACCATCTCTCATCTTGCTCGGCCTTGGCGTAGAAGATAAAGAACAGTGAAGGGGATCAACACCTCGACCTTTCAGACATCGCGGCGTAATTTTAACCATCGGCATCTTTTGTTGTCCAAGTCCTTTTGTTCCTCCCCTTGGACTTTGTCTGATGATCCGAATTGTGTCGTTACCTTGTCCTATTAGGGAGCTCGTAACTTTCCAAAAGGCTCAATATTCCTAACCTGGATGGGTCGTCGATGCTTTTGAGTTAGCAATTTATCTTCCATAAAGAAGTGTCCAAGGACACATCTTTCTCCTGGTTTCTGCAAGGATCGGCTGAGTGTACTGCAGCTACAACCTAAGATACCAGTACTTTCCTCCTGAGAGCCCATGACGTTAATGGGCTTCTGCATCCATCCCCGCATTCCCAGCCCCCACGGTCTGGAAGCAACATGTGGTCTCATAGACCACACCTCGTCGGCTCAGGCCCTGCCCACAGGCCCTTGGAACCTTTTTCCCTTGTCCTGTGGTAGCTGCTCAACAAGGTGTTTTCACCCAGCCCTTCAAGGACTAGTAGCATCTGCCTAAGGTGTTGGTTCTGGAAGTTATGACAATGAGAGTGACTGGCCTCCTTGTCCTCCTACTTCTCATTCCTTCGGGATGAGAATAGGACTTAAACCAATACTTGCT
The DNA here is from genome assembly GCF_040412425.1 of Macrobrachium rosenbergii. NCBI lineage: Eukaryota > Metazoa > Arthropoda > Malacostraca > Decapoda > Palaemonidae > Macrobrachium > Macrobrachium rosenbergii. Next base: position 61,671,594 of record NC_089749.1, on the reverse strand, counting down.
GATCTGGCATCAGATGGTAAGACTACACATCGAGCACTGCTCTATTTTTCTTCTAGAATCATAGAAGCAGTTCCACTCCTCCACAGGCAAGGGGAGGAAGGAGACTGGCACAGCAAACACTATCGGGTTTTCCTTAGCTGCCTCTGACTTTAGATTTTCCTAGCCTATTTCATGGTTATGTTTCTCACTATGTGGGCGTCCAGTGTTGACATTTGATCTTGCAGTTCCTTTTAAGCACTTCTGATCAATACTGTCAGGGGAGGCATTTAGTAGCCTCCTCTCGCTCTTTCCAACCAGGGAAGTAGCCCAGTGCAGAACTCCAAGTCAGTTCAAGAGACTCACCAGATCTGTCTCTCCAATCAGTGAGTCTTTCCCTAATGTAAAGGACCGATGGTTTGTATATCGTGTCAGAACAACTGCCAATTTTTATAAATTGTATTTTTCCTAACTATACAATCTGAGGTCTTACATTAAGTTTTATGTTTGGTTCTGATTCGAAATGATATTACTATTTCCTTTGTTACATGTCTTTTATTGTTGCTCATGAATACACTATATGTCGCACGTTTAATAAATTTAAGTTATGAAACTAAGAAATTTGAACTTGAGATTTCTAAAGAGGATGCTCTTGGTGAAGCTGGCGACGGATTGTCATGCTCATTTCTAGACTTCACATGTCGATGCGTTCTGTGTTGTGCAGCAGATTCGGCCACGAGGCGTTAGTAGTTGGTCCACTTAATCGATGCTCATAATAGCCGCCAGGTATTATTTCATAACCTGCAAACGAACAATACAACAGGGGTGGGACCAATGGGTAAAACGTAGGCCTGATTAAATTGCGATTCGCGGATTTTGTGGAACTTAATGTAACTTCGGCGCCTTGACTTCAGCCCAATGTTCTAGAATCTGATCTTTGTTCTGCTCAATCTGTAAGCCAGCAAACCAATCCGGTTATCGGTAGCCAAGCCTACGTTACTTCGTTATGAAACGAAAGTGCTAAATATCCCAGCGTAAACTTCACTGATGATTTTTTGTGATTCATTTATGCATTCGTATATCTTGTTTGACCCTGTCGCCACGAATTTTTGTAAACCAGCTATTGTAAATTGCTCACATTTTTCGTATTAACATATTACATTGAACAGTTTGGGTATATTTTTTTGTACCAGATTATTTTTTGCATAAGTAAAATAAGAAAATCCACTCGTGTTTAGTGTTGCAGCCACCTTGTTTGCCGGGCTCGAATCTATTGTCTATTGACTGAGTATCCCTGCCCAGGACAATGGTCGAGGCAAAATTCTTGACACAAAACGTAAACAACCATTTGTTGCCTGATTTTGGGTTAAATAGCACGTTTTTTTTATTTGTAGCAAATTCTCTCTGTGTCAACATGTCATACTTTCGATATATTATTGCGGCACTTAAGGGCAATGGTGACTTCAGTTTTGAAATGGCAACTTCATTCATCTTATATATGCCACATCGTATAAAGTAAAAACGAACTTGTCCGTAATTGAAAAGGCTTAGTATAGTAGATGTTTAGGTTCCTTTAAAGGTTTCCATTAACAAGTCTCTGTCTTTTTAAACATGTTACAGCAGTGAAAGTATTTTAGGACAGGATTTAACTAAATCCTAGAAGAGAGAGCTTCATTGCTCTAATCGCAGTGAAAATATTTGTATTTTTGCGTAACAAACTCGCTTATGTATGTTTTCATCGAACCAAATGTCTCATAGATTGGTAATAGTAACAAATGAAACAGTAGCCTATAAATTATATAGGCTGTGGGACTATGCCCTCAGATTATTCATTTGTAAGATAAAGCATCATTCAGACCCTTATCGAAGTACAAATTGTTTTCGAATATATAAAAATAATTTCTTGTAGCAAAGTTATTGAACTATCGCGATAAGGAAAAAACAGCCTTTATGAAGGGTGTACAGAAAGGAAAAGAATCTAACTTAGCAAGTGATAATTTCCAAAGCGCATGGGATTCAGTGGTATATTTAATCTTTTTAAAATTATCTCCAAATACGTCAAAATTACTTTATAGCATTCCTTACTTAACTGTTCTTTTCTCAGCACCGTTCTGTGCCAAGGCCTTAGAAAGGAAAGAAATGACTGCTAGCTTTTTCTTTCGTCGGTTTTGTTTACAAATATTTGAGACTATACAGATTAGATTGCAAAATTCTTTACTTCAACTACAATAAACCTCAGAATAGAAATATTTCGAAATATATTTCACAGTGATGGTTAATTTACCTATAAAATAACATACTATAATAATTATTAAACAAGAGGGGAAAAAGCAGTTGCCGTGGTGTTTTCTGTCTTTACAGTTATTAAAAAAATATGAGCTGGACCAGGACTCTCAATATGGCCAAGCTAAACTGGCCCCATCTAGCATTTGTTGGGCTTTTTTTTTATTTGAAAGAGGTCTTTCAGAAATTTCCTGTGGCAAACTTCAATATGATCTAACTTTTGAAAGCCCCAAATTTTACTTCCATTAAGAAGAATTGGTGCAGCTACCTGGTCAAAAAGTTCACATTGATAAGGAACTGGCAATGATACTTTCTTTTGGGCCTGTAGAATATCAAGTACTGTTACAAAGATATTTTACGTTTATATTGCCAAATACAAGTGCCTGATAACTCAAAATTACTTCAGGAAAGAAAATGGATGGAGAAACCTGCTACTGATAGAATTTATGGATTAACTAAGAAATTCCAAGTGTTAATTCAGGAACAAATTAGTAAATGAAAAAGATGGTGATTCCCATTCGTATGGGCAAGCTTTCCCACGCAACAATAAAAAAAAGATTACAAACCAAATAATAAGAAAAGGATATCCCTTTTTTTTTCTTAAAGAAGAAGAAGCGACCAATCAACGTTTTTGTTTGCGGCGAAGCCAGTGTTTACAACAACAACTATACAACATGGCGACATCGAAACGGTCTTCTTCAAATTCTGGTTGGCCTAAAAATTCACAACCTGCTTCTTACGGTGCAAAATATAATGGAAGTAGCGCACCAGGACTAGCAGGACACACTAGTCTGTAAGGAGCCTAGGCATTCTGTTTTGCTTATAATTTATGATGGATGTAGGGAGCATAACTGCAATTTCAACTAAACGTAATAGCTTAGGCTGGAGTAGGTAGGTTCTGTGTCTGTAGCCAGCATAATGATTAAATTTTCTTTTGTATTTGCTGTGCATGACAGCATTATTCCATGAAGTATATGTTTTTCCAAGTGCATAGGCCATCTCTTTGTGATTGGATTGCACTACTACTGACCATGCCACCATAGGCTAATTTCAATGTCTTAGGTAGACCCATATATATTTCCTGCTAGCTACTTTGTGATGGAAGGTAGAGTAGGTGACGGGGTATGTCAGAAATCCGACGTGAAAACAGTCCAAAGCTAGCCTAACGTTTCCTAGACTACTGTGTCCAGCACTAATTAAACTTACCTGAATTAGGCTAAGGCACAATGGGTATTATTTTACAATAGTTCCAGCTCATTCTATAATAATTATAGTATAATAGATGCATTCTGTATAAAAATAATTAAACTTGTCTCTCTGGCACTTTTTTGGGGAATTACCATATTCGAGATATGAATGGGTTATACCCTCATCCTGAAAACTTAAGTAAGTTTGTTTTGTTAACACGGACACAGTTTCTGGTGGATCTTTGATGCGAATTTGTTTTTGTTTAGAACTGTACTGTGGTTCTGATGCAAATCACCCTTTCCCCTTAAAATTGTATTGTGTAGTTACGCAGTTGTCTAGGAGTCACGTGACCTTTGTGAAAATTCATATGTGTCAGTACATTTTCACATTACCTGGTTGAAGTCTGGCATAGAGGAGGTTATGCCCAGTCCGTAGTTCACCTGGTTTTCACATCTACAATTTCCTTTTGAAATGAACACGATGGCATTGATTTTAAAGACAACATGAGGTTACTGCAGCAGTACAGTCTAGTTTACATCAATGTTTACTTGAAGCTGCTAAATTATGTGTCCAATTTTATGACACTCAACCACCATCACCACTGTAGTTCCGTGCTTGTATTAACGAGAAATTGAAAATTGTTAGTAAATTTCAATTAATAGATCCACAGCATGTTCTTTGCATAAAAACTTCACCTAAATTGAAAAGACAGATTGGACCAAATTTGGTTGCTGTCAGAATGACAGCTCAGAGATTTTTGTGTCCTGCTGACAGCAAACGAAAAGATAAAGGGGCAGGGTACAAAACTTTTTCTGAAAAAATTTTAAAATTCCATGAAATTGGGAGGTTGCCCTTAGCACAAGACATTCAGACTTGAAAAAGGACCAGGTATTGCAGAAACTCTTCTAATTAATGAAGCAAAGTGGCACAAAACCTGCCTCCTAAAATTCAGTTCCATGAGGCTTCAAGAGTATCAAAAGGACAATTGGATGCAGATACACCTTGTTCTTCCAAGAAGTATACCAGAAAAAGCTGGAACAAGTAAGATCAATGAACTGTGTTTCTTCTGTGATGAAAATATTTTCAGGGGTAAAATACATTACATGCTGCCTCGATGTTTGATCCGGACAGCAGGGTCAGACAGTGCACTCAAGTTGCAAGATGAAAGAATCAAGCAGCAAAAACTCAGTCAGAGTGATATGATTGCAATTGAGGCCGAATACCATTTTGCACTGCTTGGCCGCTTTTTACAACAGAGCAAAAGCATTAGATGCCATAGATTCAAACGATGATGGTGACAGAAGTGTTTACAGTAGGGCTTTTGCAGAGCTGGTTTCCTACATTGAAGAGACTTCAGCAGAAACAGAAATAGCTCCAGTATTTAAGCTTGCTCAATTAAGCAAAAAGTACACAACACGACTGCAACAATTAGGGATTCAGAGCCCAGTGAAAGTAAACAAACTAGACTCAAAAATAGAATTCTTGCACTGTTCCCTGATATGAGTGATCATAGAGAAGGTCGAGATGTTCTTTTAGCTTTCAACAAAGATCTTGGACCAGCTCTAAAATCTGCATGTGAAAGAAAATATGATGAAGAGGCTCTTATACTTTCCAAGGCAGCCAAAATTATCAGACGAGAAAAGGTCATCCAGAGAAATATATTCGGCGGCTCCCTTACTGAGGGCCGTCAGATGCAATCAGTCCCAAAAGAACTTCTTACTCTTACAAATATGATCTTGCATGGCCCTGATATTGAATCTCAGTCTGATGGTATGTCACAAGCATCCATGAGCATTGCTCAGCTACTGCTCTTTAAGGGGAGCGTTTGAAAAAATCGTTTTTTTTTTTTATTAATAACTCTGGTATTTTTGCATGAATCAGTTTGAAATTTTGGGCATTGGTTAGTTTATGTATAGCGAAAAGGTCAGTATTCGTATTTTCCTTCTCGCCCACCCCCATTCGCTGGTACTCCCGCCCCCCAAAAAAAAAAAAAAAAAAAACTAAGCCATAACTATTGCAATCTAAGAGCTGAAATTTACGTGGTAGACAGGTATTATAGATTAGAATAAAGTAATAGAGCGTTTTTGCAATTTTTTTTTTTACAAATATTTTTCGATTTTTGAAAAATCTTGGATCGATTTCGTGGGAAAATAAATCCCAAAAATATTTTTGGGACAAAAAAAACTCTATAGTTTTGTAGAAAATTTATTTAGCTTTCATTTGCTTTTTGTTTCATTGAGATAGGTGAATTTGTTATGTCTGAGTTTCCGTTTGAAGGTTGATAACTTTAGTTTTGAGATATCAGCCTCCAAAGTTTTATGATGACATTTTTTGCTTGTCTGTCCATTTATTTGCTTGTTGTCTCACACTTTGAGGTTTTTATGACAAATTTCATATGTTATATCATATTGGTGTTATCTGTGATTATCATTTTATGTATGCTGAATTATATTTTATATATTTAGGCTCCTGGTCCCCCCTCTTTCCTCTCTATTGGATGCCGCCCTCTTCATGACATCGTTTCTTCCTTTCTCTCATGGAACGTAGATGTTGTTTAAATTTTCTTGGTCTCGGCATGGTTTCTTCTGAACAAAGAAGTATTACAAAGCCAAGAGAAATACAAAAAAATTTACTTGCAAAGTAATGTAAGTGCTCTGAATGAAAATTGTGTCAAAACATGGGCGAGGCTGGGCAGCGCAATGTTCTGCTTCGTCGAGAGCTGAGCTGCCACTGATTGCCAAAGTGGGTACACTCCTTCACCCAACAGAGCCTCTATGTACTTGCGTAGGATATAGTTGCCATATACCGCTTTTAGATATTCTTCTTTGATACCTAACTGAAATTACTACCGATATACTGAAGTTATCATTACATTATACGAAAAATGTAATTTTCTCAGTGATAGTAGGGTTACAGTTTTGCTTTATAACTCCAAAACAATTGCGAATCTTTTAATAAAATTTTCTGAGAATATAGTCAAGAGGTTTAAGAGTCCGTATGTGAAATATCAGGAAAAATTTGGATTCTTCGATTTTTTTGTTAAACGCTCCCCTTAACAGTAGTGTTAAGCGCCGAAGCAATAGTAAGCAAATGAAACACAGCATAGACAGGGAAACCCCACTTCCAATATTTGTTGGATTCACTGTTCATGTGAAGACCAGTAGAAGTGATCTAGGAGACATTTTGTTTCAACTTGGCATTTCAGTTTCATATGACAGAGTCGTGGACATCATTGCTGGAATGGGTAACCAAGTTTGCCAACACTATCTGGAAAAGAATATAGTTTGCCCTATTAACCTGAAACGGATTATTTACAACAGCTGTGGTAGACAATATTGATCATATTCCTAGCTCCAGCACTGCCACAGGATCTTTTCATGGAACTTGACTATCTCTCTTCCAAAATATTTCCAGGGGAGATGTTAGTTCAAAAGAAACTGAAAAACTGGAGTTTCAGTTATCTAATGTTTCCTGGAACTGTGTTGATCTGCCAGAGTCATACAGAATGATCCCCCACTACAGTCTCGAGGAGAAAAGCTGCAAGTTCCTCAAGTCTTAATTTCTGTACTAATCACAAATCCAGTGAATGTCATACAGATTCCAGAATTCAGGTAAGGTAATCAAATTGTCATAACATATGAAAAAAAAGCTCCCCTTATGACAAAGACATTTTCACATATTTATATTATCTTTTTATTTCTCTAGCTGGCTTGAAGGTGTGGCTAAAACCTGTCAGGAAGAAGAGAATGCCAACCTGAACATAACCTGGTCTGCCTTCCATGCAGAGTAAAGGAAGACAGATGAACTGTACCCTGCTGTTTCAGCTATGCTACCATTGTTCTCAGAAGATTCAAAATCGCTTGGGATGATGTATCATGCAATGGATGTGATCAGAAGTGCTGTGAATTATCTGAACCCTGGCAGGTGCCTATTGTGACTTTTGATCAGCCACTATTCAGTTTGACAAAGCAGGTCCAGTGGCAGTGGCCTGAAACACACAGTGAGCAAAGTTTTGTGATCCTTTTGGAGGAATTCATATAGAGATGGTTTCATTGAAGATAATTGGTGATTGGCTGGAAGACAGTGGTAGGGTGGAAGCACTTGTTCAGGCTGGGGTCACTTCCACCAGAACTGCTGATTCCTTTTTGAGTGCTTCGCATGTCACAAGAACCAGGTATGCTCACCAGGTCACTGCTGCTGTTCTTTACATGCTTCACAAAAAAAGCCTATTCCACTTATCAAAGTGAGGCTTCTATTGATGACAATGTCCAGTCATTTGATGAGTGGGTGGATGATCATAGGAACAAATATCCTCAATTTCGGTTCTGGCATACAGCTATGTGCTTAGAACTTCTCATGTTAGCACTTGTGAGATCATTCAGAAGTGGGGACTTTGCATTGTATGTTGATACTTTAGTCAGGATCACTCCATGGTGCTTTTGTCTTGTTCACACCAATTATGCCCGTTGGCTCCCTGTGCACATACAAGATATGGTCACTCTTAAAGTCAAGTGCCCAGAGGTTTATAAGAAGTTTCAGCAGGGTCATTTCACTGTTCAAAAGACCAGCAGAGTATTTTCATCCATGGCAGTAGACCAAGTGCATGAACAGAATAAATAATGCAGATGTAAAAGGAGATGGTGGCGCAATCGGACTCATGCAGAACTCTGACTCTCTGCGTCGCTGGATGGTGTCTGGACCAGAACTTTCTCGTGTGATTGCTTGAATTTGTAAAGGAAATGGATCTAACATCTAAATCTGGCAGGACTGTTCAACACCATGAGCAGTCCAAGACATTCCAATCTAGGTTTGCTGGACATTTCATCAATCTTGTCAAAGCATTTGAAGACATGGGCAGTCCCTTTGTGGATGAAAGTGAAGACTTGTATAATACTGATACAAAGCAAGTAGCCCAAGACAAAGTTGTTAATGCAGCCAGAGAAGCAGAAGATATTGGGAAACAACAATATGAGACATATGTTGCTGAGAGGTTGTTGGCTGACAAGCCAATTACCGACATAATAAAGAAAAACAAGTTGGCCCTCTTCAGTAGACCTTTGCCTAAGCCACAAGCAAAGACCAAGCTTCAACTTACCTCACTAAAAATTATTGCACATTGTTTTCAAGGCTATGTATAGCATGTCAAATGCATGATGGAGATCTTCATGACTTCTTCCGATATGAAAATCAAGCTTATCTGCCATCTTTGTCACTTCATGGTAACTTGCGTCTTGGAAAGAAGTCTGACCTGCTGCCATGCCTAGAAGCATGTTGTGACTCACAATCTGAACCTCCTGATGTTGAAGTTATCCTGCTAGATGGAGCAGCAATAGTGAACATGTTGAAACCTGGTGCTTCAAAAACATTTGATGATTATGCTCACAATATCTTTGTTCCATACATCAAAAAACAGCTGCAAACTACAACTCGAGTAGAAGTGATTTGGGATCAATATTTTTCACAGAGCTTGAAGAGTTATGCAAGACAAAATCGTGGTTGTGGTTCTTGTATCAAAGTTAATGGTTCAACAAAGGTGCCTTCAAACTGGCAGCAGTTCCTGCGTTCAGGTGAGAACAAGACTAACCTCTTCAAATTTCTGGCACAGAAGATAGTGAGTTTTGAGACAGAAAAACAAGTTGTGACCACTATTGAGAAACAAGTGTTATGAACCAATGTTGATGACCTGTCACACCTTTCCCCTCGTAATCATGAGGAAGCCAACACTCGGCTGCTGCTGCATGTAAGTGGAGTTGTAACTAAAGGTTTCAAAAAGTTCTTGATCAGAACTGTGGATACAGATGTTGTAATTTTGGCAATATCGGTCATTCATCAGGTAAACCTCACAGAGCTGTGGATTGCTTTTGGGACTGGTCAGCACCTGAGGTATATTCCAGCACATGAAATTGCAGCCAAAGTGGGTTCTGAAAAATCTAAAGCTCTGCCCATGTTTCATGCATTGACAGGCTGTGACACAGTTTCCTCCTTTGCAAATCGTGGCAAGAAGTCAGCCTGGGAAACATGGCAGCATACCAAGACCTATCACCAGTTTTGAGGAATCTAGCCATTAACCCACAGTTTCTTTCAGAAGGGAGCATATCAGCTATTGAACGCTTTGTGATCCTATTGCATGACAGAACCAGCATGCTCTTAGATGTGAACGAGGCTCGTTATGAATTGTTTGTGAAGAAAGTATGGACAACATACCTCCCATAAAGGGTGCTTTGATCTTGCATATTCGTCGAACTGTGTACCAAGGGGGTCATATCTGGAGCAAGACTCTTGAGGCAGCACCATTGTATCCATCACCTGAGGAGTGGGGATGGACAATATCTGATGAATGGAAACCTGTGTGGACCACTCTGCCACCAGCAAGCAAAGCAGTTCAAGAGCTTTTGAAATGTGGGTGCATCAAAGGATGCAGAGGAAACTGCAAATGCAAGAAAGCTGCTTTACCATGTACTGGATTATGCAAGTGTGATGGTGACTGCGAATACTAATGTATCGTTATTGTCACTGTTGTTTCAGCAGCATCATGACTGATTAGATATAACCGACTTTCTTCTCATGCAGATATACGTGTGCTTGTCTTTTTTTTTGGAAATTGAATTGTGAATTAATATAGATTATTGCTTCTTGGATCATTTAAAGTTCAGTGTTGTGTCAGTCATGTATACTATTTAGTATATTTAGGATGTGCAAGATTCTTTGATTATCACTGTTTGAATTTATGTTTGCCAGCAAAGCCAGTATATAGTATTAATCTAAGAGAGGTAAAAAAGAGACATTTTGGTAGCTCATATTGATACAAATGATGATCAATATTGTTTTATATTTATAAGTCACCAATGTAGTTTTTTGCAGATATATTAAAACTTTTGATACCGATTTTTCGATGCACAGTTTGCTAAAATATGATATGATCACATTTAAAGAAACTGAGTGAATTTAGACTGTTTTTTTATCATCCCATCTATAGCCAGACCCTTAAAATATGGGTACAGACAGTTATGAAGCCTTTATCTTCCTTAGTTCCCCAGATATCGAGAAAATCTAAATTTTCGGTAATGGCCGAACAAATATGGCTGCCACAGCGGTTACGGGCAATTTCGAGAATGGGTCTATATCTGAGGTGATGCCATTTATATTTATCTATCTTTATGCAAAATTTCATGCTTCTATACCAAAAGGAACAATTCTTCTGATACTCTCCACATATCTACTGACACACACACACACACACACACACACACATATATATATATATATATATATATAGTCAAAAACTGGGTCCTTGGTGTGGATGGAAATTGGAACAGTTTATTATTACAGACTGCCTTCGTACCAAGGGGGGTCCACGATTATGAACAAAAAGGAAAACTACTGGAACTCACCTTAGATTCTTCCTTGATTTACATAAATAATGAAGGTCGCTGATTTAGAATTAGAATTCTTTTACAATCAAAAGTGGTTTATTTATAGAGACTGGGGGAAATATGTGAGACCAAAATGTAACGATTTACAGACACATAAATCACATATGAGAGATCAATAATGCAGTAATTTACAGACATGCAATGTAAATATGATGGGCCACAGATACAACAATCCCCATTAAAACAAGACAGTAATACATTGGAAGGTGTAAATTCCAGGATAATGGTCATTAGTTAATCAAGATGATTTCTGGGTGGGCAACGGGTTCTTGCGATCAGGCTGCGACCAGGAATGGTTGCGAAATTTGGATGGCAGTCATTAATGGGTCCTGGCATAGATTTGCGAACTGGGCAGTTAGTACAAACACGGGTGGGCAAAGGAAACCTCCCTTGCTACTAAGCTAAGCACAATGAATCTACGCACTAGGGAGGAATTGATCACTTGAGCTACTTAAATTAATTTGCTTTTAATTTACACTATGGAGGGAATATTTGAATACTTATCACTGACTCATATTAGGTTGATTTCATGGGGCGATTCACGGGCTGCTCGAAGTAGGGTGACTTAACAAAGGGGTTGCTTTTTAGGAGGAAGAAAATTAAGGTTTGGAGGGATGGAAAAACCAAGGAATTTCACGGGGAGAAAAAGGCTGGCTTACTGACTAATTGCGGTCAACGTACCTGGGCACGTAGATGCTTGCGCTGAACATGTGAGACTCGGCTGGTTACTGGAGTTAGTTTTCACCAGCGTAAAGGAAGGAAAGACAGCACGTGTGTCTCGAGTGGTAGTTCTGCTCAGAGTGCTTCTCCGGTTGTTTGCTTCGAAGTCTAGGCGTACGTCGATCTGCAAAGAGTCATACAGCCAGCAAAGGAGTGGAGAAAAAGTGGGTCTTAAGATTAAGTACTTAGAGGTTATGTTCCTATCTATATCGCAGCCTGGATGCGCCTCGCATTCCCCTAGTGGATGGCCGCTCCTATATCGCGTGATGGGGGTGAGGGGGGTTTGGTTATTGTTTAGCAGGCCCAGGCATTCCCTGAAGGCTAGAATGGAATGCGTCCTGGGTTCAATATAAGTGGAAAATATCTTGGTTCTGCCATATTGGCTTGACTATAAGTTAACTGAGATGATGGATTTTCATTAGAAATCAACTAGATGGCAATTAACTAGGAGGGAGGAATGGAAATCTTTGACCAGATATATATATATATATATATATATATATATATATATATATATATATATATATATATATATATATACATATATAAATATATATATATAAATATATATAATATATATATATATATATATATATATATATATATATATATATATATATATATATATATATATATATTACTTATATTTTCAGTTCCTCATTGGGTGGATGGTTTGTTCTCAGCTAGCACTCTGCTGGCTGCGAGTTCGAATCTCCGACCGGCCAGTGAAGAATAAGAGGAATTTATTTCTGGTGATAGAAATTCATTTCTCGCTATGATACGGTTTGGATTCCACAATAAGCTGTAGGTCCCGTTGCTAGGTAACCAATTGGTTCTTAGCCACGTAAAATAAATCTAATCCTTCGGACCAGCCCTCTCTAGGAGAGCTGTTTAATCATCTCAGTGGTCTGGTTAAACTAAGGTATACTTAACTTTACTCATATTTTCTAGATACCCTATATATAAATACAAAGGCTACGTTGTAATGAAGTCACTTTTTGGTTCACTGCTTTAGGATACTTTTTCACAGTAAACCTTGAATTCCTAATATAAGAATAAGACTCTCTCTCTCTCTCTCTCTCTCTCTTACACACACATACGCACACACACACACCATACCATGACTGGAACTGATGTCTGGAGGAAGGACATCTGGTCAATGGTGAACCTACACAGTATCACGTAGGATAAGAACCTAACAGCTCGTTGCCACGTGATGCCACTCGGGTTAGATAAACTTTACTTGAACCGGAAAAGGCTCTTTCTCAGAGAGACCCGGCCACAGCATCAAATTAAAACGAAAAGATATCAGGTGAACTGGTTCGGAAATATGCAGACAGTTTGGCAAACAAAATTAGGAAAATGTAGTTTTATTCATGCAGTGGACGCCGTAATTAGATTTAGGTATGCGAATAAAGTTTTGAGAAAATGCCTCTCGTTTGAAGAGTGTTTTATTTAGAACAGTACCTCCTATATCATCAGAAAATGTTAACAGCCTGTTGGAATTTCCCTGGAAATGAGATCATCTTGCAAATTTTCTTTCAACGATAATGCTGTGAATTAAATCACTTCAAACTTTATTCTCGCGAAGCTAGGTAACATATCCTTTCATTCATTCATTTATTCATCTTTAGTTTAAAGCAGCTCGCTTCAATTATAAATACAATTTCTTCATGATTCTTTAATAATGGTTTAAAAAAAGATATAAGAATAATATCAAGTTTCAAAACAGTCACCAGAAGATTCTGTAAGACTGGTTTCAAATCTCGACCTTCATTTGACTTACAAAAAGCAGATGCCTGTAATTTGAAGGGACCAGCTTTTCGTGTTAAGCCAAATTAATTCCTCAGTCATCACACAGCTTGATTTTAAACCTTCAAGCTGGTTCAGACCCACTGAACAAAACTTCATTGTTATTTATTTTCCTCTTTTCTTCATTATACAAAAAGAAATTTAATCATTCTTTTTACCAGGGACTAGAAGTGGAATTCAGATATATTCTCTCTTAAATAACTTCAAAAATGAGGGAGAAATGTATTTTGGTAAAAAATACATATCGGGCGTCTTCATGAAGTTGCACGAGAAGAAGCGAGGAAGGACCGACAAAAGATGCCTCCATGTGGTACATTATGTGGGTGAGGATCAGAGCAGGTCCGGAACGTGCAATTACCATATCAGATGAGGAAAAGCATCAAGTAACAGTAACAAGAAAAAAAAATAAGGTCTCGGCATCGGTGGTAGACTAGTCGAACAAAGAATGGAGAGGAAGATTTCTTAGAACAAGAAATAATGATAACAACTAAGATAATATATGCATGTAAAAATTATCTGTAATGGAAGATAAGATATTAATCTTACAATGAAAGCACCCTGCAAAGCCCGAATAACCCTCGATTATTAGCGCACTGGAGCGGCAGGGGAAGAGGATGCAATTGTGTACAAATTTTCCGATAGCCTTATTTTGTTGTTAATGAGAAATTTCATAGCGATCACGTGTTAATGTTTGAGGGTAGTGGGTAGTACGGCTCTGAAACAAAGAGTAGGGATGGGAGTGGTGATTGTCACAACAGTGAAAGTGTTGATGGAAAAATCATAAGTAAAACGGGAATAAATAATTATTTTAGTGTCTAAAACCTGCTCTTTACTGCGTTCTTTTTCTCTCGCTATGCTAAATTCAGGTATGTTATATCTCAGAAAATTATTAGAATACTAATGCTTTTTATTTCATACAATCTGTAGCGCTACATCCCTTCTTGATGTGCAAACCAAATTATAAACCCACTTTAAGCAGAAGTTTCTACTGAAGCAGCAGCGCAGGAAGAGACAAGAAAATTCCCCCGGTCTCAAGACGACGTCTTAAAAGCCGACATGCAAAAATGTCATGCTCTTGCGGCCTCATAATATCTTAATGGACAAACACTCAACCTCACTCAGCTGGGAAGTTTTCAGAAGTTGGAGGCCATAGTTAACGGGACTCTTATCTACTTTTCATTGACCATTAAGAAGACTTCTTTAGCCAGATGTATATCTCCATGATGGGCCTATGAAGGCAGGAGGTTTAAGTTTATGGCTTAATATAGAATTTAAACTCTGGATAAGGGAAATAAGGAAAAGGAAAGTTGATGCGAAAGTAAATGTTTTAAGAGTACCTTGTAACGTTACATACTTTCTTCGGCTTCCCAAACTTGTGTCTGAGCCCTGCGACATATAAAAAAAGTCGGTAAACTTAGCTTCTGAAATAGTCTTTTGATGAGGAATAATATTGCCAAGACCACGCAGACATTTTATTACGTAGGCTCTCAACAAAACATAAAACTAGTTGAGGATACGATAAAATGAACTGTTTTACTAAAACTTAACAAAATCCGAGAAACCAAAAAAAAAAAAAAAAAAAAAGATACAGGAATTGAAAATACAAAGGGAACATAAGATTAAAAACGCTAATAAATTATAAAATGAACAGAAAATACAAATAAGAATACAAACATAAAAAGAAGGGAAAATATATTAAATGGGGTGTGGAGCTCTTTATGACATACGAACTTTTGCAATGTTTAACAAATCTTGCAGATGGAAGATATGTGTCTTGAGTATTTATTAATTCAGAGCTAAGTGTGCAGTCGCCTTTTGGGATACAGCAATTGACCTTCAGTGACCTGAATTTTGTTCGGAGAGCACCCAAATATGGTGACACGAGCAGCAGAGGTTAGCGTCAGCATAGATAGTTCTAGTCGGATTTCTGGGCATGCTAAATGGAATGTACGTTCGTGTGTGCATTGTGAAAATCGCTTGGTGCGATCCGTTCATGTACAAGGGGAGGCATTCGACTGCGAAAAGCAATAGCTGACAGACGTGCTTATGACACACTGGGAACTGGAATTCCCATTTGCTGGAGAGAGAGCAGAAACTTAGAAAATTACCAACTTTTATAAGCGTTCCATTTCAGACCTGATTATTTTAGTGATTATTCTTTTATCATGATTTAACATTTATCTCGCGTGTTTCTGTGTGTTTGTAAAGTGGGGAAATGGCTCCTTTCTTTGGCAGAATGTTTCAATAGAACCATGGCTAAGATGAGGTGGTCACACATCTGCACAGACATGCGTGTAACATGGCCATACTAGGAAGTGGTCATTTAAAAAGGAGCTTTGACAGAAAGACATTGGAGGTGTTACTAACAGACTTTTTAACTAATGTTGTTAGACTTGGAGACTTCGTGGAAAGTGAGAGCTAATTCCCACACATTATGTTCCCTTGCAGTAGTTTAGTTTTTTTGGGGGGGATAAAGCTTAATTAGGATTAATTATCTATTATGCATAATATCATTTATTTGTCTCATTGTTAGTCTTGCATAATAAGCTCTATTTTCGTAGGATGGATTTCTTTTGTTTTGCATCCATATTTTAGTAGTTGGTTTGAGAGAGAGAGAGAGAGAGAGAGAGAGAGAGAGAGAGAGAGAGAGAGAGAGAGAGAGAGAGAGAGAGACGATGTTCTTTCGAGGGTCGACGCTACCAGGTAGACCAACGCCTGCAACTTCAGCAGGTAAGTAAAAACAAAGCTGTATGTTTTTCCATACAGCAGAAAGTGGTGGCAGCTTGATTCAAATCAACGCCGAAGAGGGAGTATGAATGATGCAGATTGTAGAGATAGGTCTATGAACAGGGATAAATGGTGATGGGCATTTAGAGATAGGTTTAATGCGGCACAGTTGGTAACTAGGGGATATGAAGAGAAATACCTTAGGTTTGCATTTATCGCAGAAGCAACCGTGTGAGTAGCTGAATTCATCAGTCTTTGCAATAACTGCTTTGGGAAGCAGTGACTATTAAGTGTTGAGTGTTTACCTTGATTTACTACATGGGGATAAGCTTTTGTGGTTTTTAACTGAGGTGCGGTTATAACGTCGTAATTACCAGGTTGTCTACGACGATACTGGGGTATGTTAATCTAAGAAGACAAAGTGAGTCCCTTTATTTTTTTCGGTGGGCATTTGTTTCTTAATTCGTGATGGACCAAGATTTTCTTTCCTCTTTCTTTCTGTTTTTCCTTTTTTTTTATGGAGTTTGTTTTTGTTTTACTTCTTGATATGAGATATGCTTCGCTCGTGCATGTGTGGGATTTAGGGAACTGTGGAACACCTGGATGAAGGTAAGAGTAGATGTGGTCTCCGCTTGGATACAGACGGTGTGGTCTTCGTTGCTAGCATCAGCATTTATTTGCATGGAGAGGCCGGGGTAATATCGGATGAGGATTTTTCCTGCTGGCATTTTTCTTCTTTCTTCCTTTTTTTCTCTCTCTTATGGGTTGACCTGGGGAGTTAAACTCGAATACCAGATGACTTTGGGCTCAGCTGTTTGACTGTTTATTGGAGCTCATATGAGAGAAGGGATTTGCTCCCATGAAGTTTGTGAATAATTACAGTTAAGGGGATATTAATATTTTCATTTTTTTTGTGGGTTAGAGCATATTGTGCAAAATTTAATACTGTGCGCATTTATGGTCGGGGTGTATTTTTACAGGGTTGTGGTTCAGAATTTTGTCATTAATAGTATATGAGATTGGGTTCAATTTGCCAGAGGTTCATAAGAAACCTATTTTTGCTAGCAAGGGAGAAATTACGGCTACGAAAATATCGAGTGATGATTCAGAAGATAAGAAGACTTTGGTCCATGGGGTAACCACTTTTGCCTGCCCAATTCAGCCTTTTCTGGGCTTGGTGAATGGCGTTTTCCGACACCCAGTCGAGATTTTTATTGAGAGCATTCAAAATCATTTGACTACGAAATGGATCTCAGATGAGACTGATGCCTTCAATGAAGAGAAAGGTGATGTGGATTTGGGCGTGGGAAAATTGGCCAACGCTGTTGTGGCTTTCAATTTAAGAGATGTACTTGGGATGACTTGAAGAAATTTCTACGAACTTCGTATGGCGCAGAAGAATGCAATAATTTGAATGGGGATATGAGCGCATTCTATAAGATCAGGAAGGGACAGAGTTCCATGGCGGATTATAGCTTCCGACCATTTGATGCAGCTTCGGACTTTGTGGAGAAATTGGGAGGCTTTGAGCTGGATATCGGACAATTCTTATATCATTAGAAAACTTTCAGAAGTTGTTGCATTTTTCCTGGCTCTTGAATGAGGTGCCTACTAGTGAGTAGTTTTGATGGCCCGGTAGAGCCTACATCTGATGAATCATTTATTTTTACCCAAGTTAGAGAGCACAAGTCGAAATGCCTGATGGCAGACAGTACATTTGTCAATGGGATGCCAAAAACCATGATGGCGGCTTAAAAGAACCTTTTGCAGGAAGATTTAGGCTTTGCTTCCAGTGGGTTTTGTGCTAAAGTAGAGAGTGATAGGATATCTACGGATCAAACACCAGTTTCATTGTTTTAATTGTGATGGATTGGGTCGCTCAAAGCAGGGTTTTGCCGAATTAAATACTGTGGGGGGTAAGAGTTAATAGTATTTTTGGCGGTCTTGCCCATCACTCAAAAAGAGTAATGTTAGGTCAGTAATTCAGAATTTTGGCAGTAGCTATAGGAAAGTCCCACAGGACGGATGTCTAGGAAAGTCTAGAAATAGACAGAATTTTCACTGGGGCAGGACAGCCAAAGGGGAAAGAATAGTATGTTAGTATCATAGAGGGCTTTTGGGAGATATAGGGGAACAGAAGCCTATGGTGAAGGGAGCCGTAGCTGGGTCTAGTATTTGAGTTTTGTAGATATGGTGGCATCAGTCAGTTTAGTGGACTATGCTTTTCATCAATCAGTGTTTTGCAAGTATCGGTTGAGACATTCAGAGGAGAAAGTGTGATGTTCAGGCTCATAAGCTGGATGTCGTATGGGTGGCAGATATTTGTGTTTTGCTGGGGAACCAGTTAATAAGGGAGTCAGTTTTGGTGGTGAGAGGTGTTAACTTGGGTAATAAGGAGGTATAATGGTTGGGGAAACTGTGGGCCTTGTCCCTTCTGTGAGTGTTGAGGAACTGGAGGGGAATATATCTGTAAGTGGAAATAAGGAGGAAATTGTGGGAGATAATCAGTCACAGGGTGAAAGTGAGCCTGATGGTGAGGGGAAGAGGATATACTGTACAAGGTTGTTTTAGCAGCAGATGTAATTTTAGAACCAGGTATGGTTGGTCTGGTGAAAGTAAAGGCGAGTGATTTAAAGGTGAATAAGCAGGTGTGTGTGGTGGAAGGTAGTGAGAAACTAAAAGAAGTGATGAGTACAGTTTCAATAAATAAGGTATCAAATAAAGGAGTTACATGGGTGGAATTGTTAAACTACAATAATTCAGTTAGGAGGTATCAAAGGAATACCTATATTGTAGATTTGGAGGAATGGAGAGAGAACACTGAATCTGTGGCATTAATAGGGCAGCAAATGGGTTTTCAGAAGCTGAAATGCAGGTTAGAAAGGAAATTTTTAGGAATAATTTGTGTGAGGCAGACTCTAAAGAATACATAGAGTGGTTAAGTGAGGTGCTAGCTGAATATGCAGATGTTATTGCTTTGAAGGGAGATGAATTAGGGTTGTCTGATGTGTTAGAGCATCAGGTGCATTTAGAGAAGGGGGATGAAGCCAATTTATGTCCCGTCGTATAGGATACCTTTCAAGATTAGGGAGCAGTTGAGCAAGAAGTTAATAAGTGAGAGGAGGAAGATATAATGAGGCCTAGCTCGTCACCATTTAATTTCAGATTGTTGGTGGTACATAAGAAGCGGGATTTGGTCGGTGCATGTGTGGATTTTATAAAATTGAATGAGAAGACTGTTCCAGATAGGTATCCAGTGGCATGTTTGCCAGAATTATTTGTGGAGATTAGAGGTAAGAATATTTATTCATCAACTGGCCTTATGCAAGGGTTTTTGCAAGTGCCATTGAGTGAGGAGAGTAGGAAGTTGACAGCTTTTTCTATTCCAAAGGGACATTATGAATTTACACGAATGCCTTTTGGTTTGTCAGGTAGTCAGTCCTATTACATTTACAAGGTTAGTGAACACTGTCTTGCACTGGGTGTTGGGGAAAAATGTGTTTGTTTATATGGATGATATATTAATTGCTACGGATTCAATACAGGAACATTTAGAAGTGTTTATGGAAATCCTCAGGTGGCTTAGAATGGTAGGTCTGATGGTTAAACTAGCCAATTGTGATTTCTTAAGGAAAAGTATTGTATATTTAGGACATGTCATTTCGAAAGAATGATGTGAAGGTCAGAGCAATTGTGGATTTTTCTACACCAGAGAGTAAGAAAAATAATTGCTCATTCACGAGTATGGCGAGGTTTATACGCTGCAGGCACCTTTGACAGATGTATTGAGAGATGATGTACAATTCTCATGGGGTGAAGCTCAATAGGTAGCTTTGCAGAAAGTCAAGGAGGCTTTAGTGAGTCCTCCAGTTTTACGGTTCCTGGTGGATAAGGAAGCTTTTGCAGTGGTGTCTAGTTTGGTGCATTTCAAGATGTTACTAATAGGGAATAAGGTAGAAGTTCTTATGGATCATAAGCCGTTGTTGGATCTTTTTAATAAGGATTAGGTCGTTTTTGAAAATTAGGGCCTTTGATGCTAAGGTTAAGTACGTTGAGAGTAAACATAATGTGGTGGCAGATGCTCTTAGTAGGAATTTTGTGGATACAGAGGGTGAGCATGTGTATACTGTAACTGGCAAGTGCATGGACTGGGATATTAGTTTGGTGGAGAAGAAACAAGATGAAGATAGGGTTTTAGCAGACGCAAAGGTGTTTCTTAAGAGGAAAGTTAGGGAGAAAAGGTTATAGATTGCCTTTTTCAGGTCTGGAGTTAGAGGGCAATTTGTTGGTGAGGAAATTAAATATAAGTTGAGGAGTAGTGAGGGTAAGGGTGATATGACACAGATTATGGTGCCAAAAGAATTAATTCCAGTGTTTTTGGAGATAGTACATTGTAATTTGGTAGTCCATTTGAGAGGGTTCATATGGATC
This sequence comes from Macrobrachium rosenbergii, assembly GCF_040412425.1. Taxonomy (NCBI): domain Eukaryota; kingdom Metazoa; phylum Arthropoda; class Malacostraca; order Decapoda; family Palaemonidae; genus Macrobrachium; species Macrobrachium rosenbergii. The sequence continues at coordinate 61,651,024 of NC_089749.1, read as the reverse complement.
TTTTGACAAACTTTTATGAATCAGGGTTTGGACATCAACATTTGTTGGTGATTACAGATGAGTTAATGAGGTTTGTGGAGATTTTTCCGTTAAAGAATAAGACGGCAGATGAGGTTGCAGTGACATTTTTCAATGAGTATATTTGTAGATAAGCGGTTCTGGAGATAATTATTACTGATGAAGGGAGAGAATTTGTGAATAGAACGCTAGAGCCAGAAGCTAATGGGTTGTGTGAGCGTGCTAATAGGAAAGTGTTCGAAGCTCCTAAAGTTACAATGGGTGGTAATGATAAGAACTGGTATAGGTATATAGATGTAGTTAGACAGCATAAATACAATGGTTAGTGATATGATTGGTGTCTCGCCTGTTGAGGCATTATTTGATAATCCAGTTCTGGGTGCATTTGATTTGGTGTCGATACCTTCACATTGTGACAATACAATTAAGAGACATGCTTGTCTTAGCAGTAATTTGGAGTCAAAGACTCAAGAAATGGTCGCGAGAAGTAATGCAAAATTGGATGGCATAAGAGTTGCAGTTGAAGATAAGGTATTTTTGAAAAGTAATGTAAAAAATGACTTGAATTATAAGTTGGGTCCAAAATTTGATGGGCCATTTCGGGTTATAGAGGAGAAAAGAGGAAAGAGGTTCATAGTTTTGAATGAAGACACGGGGGTAACGAAGTTAACACACATTTCTAAGATTAAAAGAACAGTTTAATGTTTAATTGGGTTTTCAGGGGATAACGAGCTTTGAAAAGTAGCATGTGTTGACTGTGAAGTTTTTCAATCTTTCTTTGTCGTTCTCTTTGTGGAATTAAGCATTGTTTACGGTTTTTTTTATCATGTGCATCATTTATATCTTTTGTGTGGTAGAACCAGGAGATGAATAAAGGGAGTTGGTTGCTTTAGCCATAGAAGTGACCTAGATTTGACAATAACTCAGTTTAAAGTTCTCATGATGATTTTGAATATTGAGAATGAGACCGAATTTTTAACAAAGAACATACCTCAAGTAAAAGTGATAATATTTTACGTTTGAGGGTGTTAGAATCAGTCTTGATGAACGGAGTTTATAAATGGGGGTAGTGACCTATATAGGTACTATGGGATAGTAACAATATATTTAGCAGACACAGGGTTAACTGTGCAAAGGACCCTTTTTGTAATTATATGTTACAACCTTTTCCTAACACAACCAATAATGCAGTAGTGATGTTAGGGGGGGAGTTGAAACTATGTACAAAATAGGGGATAAATTCCAATCAGTAGCCATCAATTATAAGGACAGATATACATCAATCCATGATAGTTATATTTGCGAGAATAGAGGGTTTGTAATGAAGAATGTAGTTTCTGGGAGTTACGATTGACTCTTGACTGACTACTACAGAATGTGCATTCCTCACAGTTCCATAAGGCCATGGTCGCACCATTGGAAACGACTTCAGCGATTTCCTGTCAAGGACGCAGATTGGCGAAACTGTGCGGAGTTATTTGCGGCATATGAACTTTTGCAATGTTTAACAAATCTCACAGGTGGAAGATATGTGTCTTGAGTGTTTATTAATTCAGCGCTTAGTGTAAAGTCAGTGTTTGGGATTCAGCAATTGACCATTGTTGACCTGAATTTTGTTCGAAGAGTGCCCAAATGCAATGACACGAACAGCAGAGGTTAGCGTCAGCATAGATAGTTCTAGAAGTCTGGGGTCCAGTTCTAGTCGGATTTCTGGGCATGCTAAATGGGATGTACATTCGTGCGTGTATTGTGAAAATCGCTTGGTGTGATCCATTCTTGTGAAAAGCGATAGCTGACAGACGTGAGTAGGACACTCTGTGAATTGGGATTCCCATTCACTGGAGAGTGAGTACAAACTTAGAAAATTACTAACTTTTATAAGAGTTCCATTACAGACCTGATTATTTTAGTGATTATTCTTTTATCATGATTTAACATTTGTCTCATATGTTTCTGTGTTTGTAAATTGGGTGAACTTTGATTTTTAATGGATATGGCTCCTTTCTTTGGCAGAATGTTTCAATAGAACCATGGCTAAGTTGAGGTGGTCACACATCTGCACAGACATGCGTGTAACATGGCCATAGTAGGAAGTGGTAATTTAAAAAGGAACTTTGACAGAAAGACATTGGAGGTGTTACTAACAGACTTTTTAACTAATGTTGTTAGACTTGGAGACTTAGTGGAGAGTGGGAGCTAATTCCCACACATTATGTCCCCTTGCAGTAGTTTAGTTTGTTCTTTTTTGGATAAAGCTTAATTAGGATTAATTATCTATAATGTATAATATCATTTACTTGTCTCATTGTTAGTCTTTCATAATAAAGTAATTTCGTAGGATGGGTTTCTTTTGTTTTACATCCATATTTTAGTGACATATTGCATTTCTTTTGAGATGCAGATCATACGACAAATTGTTATTCAGTTCTGGTTTCATCTGCTTTATGAACAAGATTCTGAGTTCAGGAGGTCCAGCCTGTTAGAACAGAAAATCAGTACTTTAAAAATGCAGGCAGGTAAAGGGATGGTCTTGTGCTAAACTTTACCCTTTAATGGCTGAAAAATGTTTAGAAAGAGGAAACTGTTCTAACAGAGAGACCTGTGATCAATAGTGAACCAATATTAGATGAGTTGATAAAATCAAATTTAAATCTAATTTCAGGAAAACTGTTTAAAAATCTCTTGTAACTTTTTTCGGACCATCTAAGGATGAGAGTTCTCGGTAAATCATCCTGGAGGAAAAACATGTCTTGATGAAAAGTTTAAAATCGGAACAAACATTGAAAGCATTAGAACAAGGATTGTATAGAAAAATTCAAAAAGGGCAACCTATGACTCCATGCTCCAACTATTCAGAACCACTTCATGCATGGTTCAAACGATGCAACGCAAGATTGGCTTGCATTTCACAATTAAAATCAAAGACAATCCCTTTATGATCGACACCAGTACCTGCACCTACGCCAAGCCAATCGACACCTCAGCAAGAAACACAACGGAGAACTGCCAAACAGCCCGTGGTAGTAGCGTTGGTCTCTCGTGGACAGACCCAAACCCCAAACCAACACCCACACCTCCCTCTCCTCACCACCGCAGTCCTCAGAATCGTCCTGCAGCCGAGTAAGGTTGAGCGTTTGCCCTGGAGTATAACCTATGGGTGTAACGAAGTACTTCAGTCAGTTTATGGGGAGCAAAACTCCAACAGCTGTCAATCACCTTGATTGGCAGTTGCCCTGTTGCACCTACTAAAACCTCTCCTTTCTCTGTTCGACCGCCTAACCTCTAGCGACGGGATCTTTCAACTATCACTGTCTTCTGCTTAAGCTGTTGCGATGTCCTCTTCTTCCTGAAAGGAGATAAGAACATAATGTAATTTTGCGCTTAAATTCCAGTCCTCCTTAGAGGGGCATGCACAGACCAAGTGCCGTTAAATATACTGATATCAAACAGTTCTCATCGAGAGACGTAAACAGCCACGCGTATTCCCTTCATTCAAGAAAAAAAACTTTTCTCCCCCTAGAAAGTTTTCTTCTTCTTCCATCGATTCCTACTCGTAAAGATTGATGCATTTTACTTTCTTAACTCTTCTCGGTAAGTTAAAAACGACACAGAACATGTGGAGATTTATTCATTTTCTCCGATTTTTCTCTTACGATAAATTGTATCATTTTTCCTTACTGGCTATCTACGACTCGCCCGGAGTCACTTCTATCATTCTTTTTCGCCTACTGACGGGCACCTGAGGTTTAAAGGAGGTTGTAATCTTATATGTTGAACCTTTCTTTTCATCCGACCATTTTTACTTCCATACCATTAAATATGTTATTTTTATTCATGGCGATTGTATCACTTTTAACTCATCGAATGAGTCTTACCGATTGCTGATATAACGCCAGCTTAAACATAAACAGCAACAACATCAATTAAATCTGGTTAACTTTCAAGAAAACTGATATAACGCCAGTTTAAACGGTAAACAGTTTCTAACAACATCAATTGAACATTACCAGTTTTCCTGTTTTGTTCACAAGTAAAAAAACTAGGGTGAGAGAACTGAAATATAAAATATAATATCAATATAGTAAATGTATATATCCGGTAAACAAAGTTTCTAATGTGCCTGTATTTCTGTAAATCTGAACATTACCACTTTTCCTGTTTTGTTCCACAAGTAAAAGGCAAACTAGGTGATATAGAACTATATATAAATAAATATATATATATAATATAAAAAAAAAAAAATATATATATATATATATATATATATATATATATATATATATATATATATATATATATATATATATATATATATATATATATATATATATATATATATATATATATAACTAATCCTCGCGTGAAGGTTCCTAAATTACCCAAGGTAAAACAAAGGTTTGAAAGCTGTAAGGCATTCAGACAAGCAAATATTTTCACTACAGTACCGTCTCTTTGAATATAAAACTTACTTTCAAATGAAAAATGCAATCAGGAGTAACTAATTTTAATTATTTTTTCCAGTCATACTTTTCAACGCCAAATGTTATGTGGTTTCTCAAAAATCATTAAGAACAATACAGTGGCCAATTTAAATAATTTTTTCAAGAACATTTTTGTGTTGAGAACAAGTGTAAAAACCATGCTGACAGTCTGTGAAAACCACATATCAATATTTGGTCTTGAAAAAACCCACTTTAAAAAATGATTTCAAATTTCTACTGCTGATGGCATTTTTCCTGTAAGGGTAAGTTATAAAATCAAATAGACGTGCAGCAATGGGAAATTCCCTATGGCCTGCATATGCCGAGGTTTTTATGGAAAGATTTGGCTGTATGAATGCCCTAGTGTTTTCAAACCTTTGGTTTACCTTGCGTATGTGGATGATACTTCTCTTAAATTCAAAAAACCTTCACACGTGGATTTGTTTTATAAATATTTCAATTCTTGTTTCCTTATTATTTCTTTTACTTATGAATCAGAACAGGATAATAAGTGGTAATTTTTGGATGTTCAGATAGATAGAAGTAAAGGCACATTTAAAACTTTTATTTTCAGGAAAGTACACATTCGAGAAGTTTCGTTCTAGACCGGTGTAGATTACTACCAGTAACGATGTAAAGCATGTACATCAAATTACCTTACCTTGGGGATAGTAACTACTGTATATGGTCCGAAAAAACTAAAATAAATATCTGACACAATTTTCCTAAAAATAAGTTTCGATTTGTTTTTACCAACCCATTTGATACTGGCCCACTAATGAAGGAGACATACTCTTCGCTGGCTCAGATACAGAATTTTGGAACGCATAGGTCTCTATGTTAAAATGCTGTTTCCTCATTCTAAACGTTTTTCAGCCATTAGAGAGCACAGTTTAGCACAAGACTTTGGTTTAAAAGTACCGTCTTTCTGTTTGAGTAGACGACCTCCTAATCTCAGTCTTAGTTTATATAGACGATGAAATCAGTGCTGAATAACAACTGCCCAATATACAATTTGCATTGATACGATTTGTTTCTCTACGCAACAGGTCAACAGTCAATTTTCTTTTCATTTGCTAGCTTTAATTTGTATTTTATCCTTTTTTTATGTATGTATTCTACATGTCTGTATTATTAGTATGTATTTTCTACTATATTTTGTTAGGCTTTTTTACTATTAGATTTCAGCTGTAGTTCCAGTTCTTGTATCTCTTTTTAACTGTTTAATTAATTTTGTAAGTTTCAGCAAGGCAATTCATTTTACTGTATTTTCAACGATATTTATATTTTGTCATTAATTGCAGCCTGATGATGAAGTTGTATAACTCGAAAGCTTACGTAATGAAATACTCTACCTGGTCTTGGTATTATTATTCATCATCAAGGTAAGATTTCCAAGTAGCCGCCCTATTACTACCCTTTGTTAAATGAAATCCTCATACCGGGTAAGCTCTGATCAGTCAAACAACTGCTTTATTTATCTTTATATAATAATTTATTTTTTCTTATTTATTTATTTTTCTGTTTTCGTAAAAGTTTGTCATCAATTAAAATTATTTCTTGATTCATGTTGAGTTATTTTTATTAATCGTTGCAATCTATTCTCATCGGTGCATATTTTCATATATTAATTTTTTTCTTTTTTATTTATTTTTAATTGAGTTTCTTTAATTTTTTTTATTTTAGTTATTCTTCATTATCTTTACTTTTATTTATTTTTAATTCATTACTAAATTCTTTTATATTTTTAATTATCTTTATTTATTTTTATTTATTTATTAATTTTATTTATTTATTTATATATATATATATATATATATATATATATATATATATATATATATATATATATATATATATATATATATATATATATATATATATATATATATATATAAATATAAAGATATATATATATAGCAGTATATATATATATATATATATATATATATATATATATATATATATATATATATATATATATATATATATATATATATATATATATATATATATATATATATATATAAATCTATATATATATATATATATATATATATATATATAGAGAGAAAAAGATATATATATATATATATATATATATATATATATATATATATATATATATATATATATATATATATATGTTAAGTATTATGTTATGAACCCCCTTTTGGTTCTAAAGGTTCCATTGCTCAGAATTAAAGAGATGGGACTGGGACCGAGGACAAACCAGAGGAGAGTGCAAAACAAATGCCATAAATACCTTCAATGTAATTTATTACATATAAATAGCCACATTTAAGCCTAAACCCAGCATCATTAAATAATTGACATTAGACAACAGACACAACAATAATAAACATTTATAAATGAAAATAAATACTTAATAGCAGCCATCAAAAATCAGTGAAGACAAACTCAATATATAAATGCTAACAGTAAATTTCCAGAGCCATACACTTGCTCTACACCATTAAATAAAAGTGAAATAAACAATCATAATAATAATGTTCAAATGATATGTTAAACTCATATAGGTATGAGAACACACGGTGACATCACCAAAGCAGCATAAAACAAAAACAGATGAATTCCGAAGAATTGTCGAGGCAGCATTTTATCGCCAACCAGGATAAACATATGACATAATCGGTTGAATCATCGAACACAGCAATTAGTTGTCAAAACAGGAACGCATCCTCAGCACAGAGGAATTCGCCGACTCGTTGAGACAGTCTTTTACCGTCGAAATATCCTATCGCTGTTACTGCAGAAGTCAAAACACACATGCAGAGTACCTCGTCCTCCCGCCGAAGTAAACAGGTCCACCGCACCTGTAAACCAACAAAGTGACTTCCCGCTGCTCTATCAAAACACGTTGCTGCTGCCTTCTTGGCTGAGAGCTCCACAAAGAAACTGATCTGTCTGCCACCCAAAACCTGACTGCCGCTGCCACTCACACTATGACAGATGAAAACTTGTCAAAATCTGATTTGAAAACACTGGAGGGCAGGAGAAACAGGGAAACAATCCCAATAAGATCGTTCCAGCAAAGAAACAACCGAACTTGATACAATATATATATATATATATATATATATATATATATATATATATATATATATATATATATATATATATATATATATATATATATATATATATATATATATATATATATATATATATATATATATATATATATATATATATATATATATATATCTGTTTTAAATTTCCTTTTTCATGTTTATTTTCATGTTTTCACTTTACTGTTCTCTATTTAGATGTAGATATTTATATTTTAATTATTTATAATAAATTTTATTGTATCTTAATTAATTATTATTTAATCTTTATTTATTCTTATGTATTTACATTCTTTTTCATTTGGGCTTATTTATTTTTGTAGATCATTATTTATTAGTTTTAACTATATGTTTTATATATTTTTTTATTTTTATATTAATACTTATTTGTTTCATGGCTATTTCTTATTATATATTGCTCTTTATTTTTTGTTTATATATTCATTGATATTGTTATGAACCACTTTTGGTTCAGCAGCTTCTTAAATACAAAAAAAAAAAGTACGGGACTGGAATGACTGGCAGAAATTGAGGCAGACAAAGGAGGAAGAGCTGAACGAAATGAAAAAAATGACCTTAAACTAATTTATTATAACAAAGTTATATACATTATATACAAATGAGTCAGGTTCAGTGAAGTTACACTTGAATGAACAATTCAATCAACATTATTAAAGAGCAAATTAAACAAAATCGAGTCAGTACAACGTACAACATACAATCCAAGTAATTAAACTTCAAATACTAGTAAATCAATAACACTTGAGCAGGAAAATACAATCCAATTAATTAAACTTTAAATAAATCAAACATTTAAGCAGCATAAATAAACACAGGCAGCAAAACAAATCAAAAGCAACAATAATACAAGCAGCATAATACTGATACATAAACGGCATAATAAATACATAAGCAGCATTCTTCAATAATTACATTACAGCCATTAAAACATGTAAACAAAAGTGACTTCAATAATAATATTCAAAACTCGTCCAAAAAATTGTAATTACTAATAAAAAATTACGTATAATTAAGAGAACTTTGGCTCAAAAATATACCTTGCCCGAAATCGGGCTAAACACAGAAAGACAACCCCAGAAGAGTTGTCGAGACAGCCACAACTGTCTACAAGGACGAAGTCAAACAGACGAACTCGCCGTGCCACCAAGACAGCCACTGGCTGCCAAACAGGAACAAATCCACACACCGGATGACCACGGCCGAGTCGTCGAGGCAGCCATATGCTGCCAAACGGGAACCAATCCCCACATTGAATGACCACGGTCAGTCATCGAAATACCCTCAGCTGCCCTCAGGGATGAAGTCACACAGACAAGGAGATCCTTCACCTCCTGTCGAAGCCAACAGGTAAGCAATACCTGTCGCCCATCCAAATGACTTCCTGCTGCTCTGCTGCCGAGATACTGACTCGTTGCTGCTACGAACCTGACTGCCACTGTCAGAGACAACGCGACAGACGTCAACTTTCCTACAAAGAAAAACTTACAGGTAAGGAGGCAACAATCCACCTAGGGAACAATAATTGGCAAATGGTTGTCCCATCAAAGCAAGCAAAAAACCTCACAATATTTATATTTAATTTTATTTATTTTTTATTTAATTAATTTTTGTTTGTTTTTTTTTATTTTTATTTTTATGTATTTCCTATATTTTTGGTCTTATTTAAATTAATTTTTTTTCCTTTCGTATTTTTTTTATTTTACTTTTCTTGTTTGGTACTGAGTCTTATTCTTTTTTTATTTCTATTTGTTTTTATTTTAAATGAACTGTTTTGGTTTATTTTAATTTCATTAATTTTGTATCTGATTATTTTCGAGTTTTATTTTTATTTATCTTTATTTGGTTCAATTTCTTTTATTCCTTTTTTATTTTATAGTTTTCGCTTATATTTAATGTTTTTATCTTTAATAATTTTTTTAAATATTTTCATTTTTTTTTATCTACTTTGATTTATTTTCTGTTTTTATTATTCTTTATTTCATTTATTTTTGTTTTCATTTTTGTTTACTTTTATTCAATTTCATTTATTTTTATTTCTATTATTATATTATACATATATATATAATATATATGAGAGAGTAGTAGTTATTTATTTATTTATTTATTTATTTTCATTTATAAATGTATTTTTATTTATTTATTTATTTTTATTTATTTATTTTTTTACAGCTATTTTTTTCTTGTTTTTATTATTTCTTTTATAACTTGTTTTAATTTTTATTATTATTTATTTTTATATATTTTCCTTTTACCTTATTTTTTATTTTTTTTATATTTATTCATTCTTATTTATACTTTTTTGTAATATTATTATATTTTTTATTATTTATTTTACTTTTATTATTTTTATTACTATTTATTCTTAGTAGCGTTTTTATTTATTTTATTATATTCATTCACGCCCTATCTCAACATCTGTTTTGATTTTACTCTTTCTTTATTTTCATTTACTTTTTTTTTTTTTTTTTTTTCTTTTAATAATTGAAAATTTTTTTTTCATTTTTTTTATATAGTTTTATGTAATTTTTCTTATTAATATTTATATTTGTTAATACTTATATTTATTGTTTTTATCTATTATTATCTATTTTATTTATACTTATTCTTATTATATGCATTCTTTTATTTCTTAGATATTTTTATTTAGATTTGTACATGTTTAATGATGTTAGATTTAATTTTTCTTATTTTTATTGTTTTTATTTTTCACATATTTTTTTTTATTTTTGTTCATTTACATTATTTCACTTTTATTTTTATTTGTTTTTATTTATTAATGTTTTCATTATTTTTATTTATTGTTTCTTTTCTTTTACAAATGCTTTTTATCTTTAATTTTTTATTTTTATTTTCTCTTATTTACTTTTATTATTTTATTCATTTCTGAAAATTTATACTTTTGATTATTTGTGTTTTATTTTTATCTACTTTCATTTGTAGATTTTTATTAATTTTTATTAATTTTCATAAATTTTTACTTCTGTGTATTGATTTTTACTTTTACGTTCTGATACATTTAATTTATTTCAACCTTTTTATATCTTTTTCTTATTTATATTTTCCATTATTTCTAATTTATTTTTTTATTTTTATTTTTATTTACTTAACTTTTCTCCTTATTCAATTTTTAAATTTAATTAGTGTTATTTATATATATTTATTTTCTTCAACTTAAAAAAATTCTTATTAATCTTCCTTATTTATAATTTTAAATTATTTATTTTTTGTTTTTTAATATTGTTTAGTTTTTTATTATTTTTGGTATTTCTTTTTATTTATATTTTATTGTTTATATCTTCATATCTCATTACTTAGTTATATTAATAATTATTTATTTATTTTGCTTTTATTTAATCTTTTATTATTTTTTCCTTCGTTTCATTTTAATTTTTTTTATTTTAATTTTCAAAAATAGTTTACATATATTTTAATTTTTACTTATTTATATTATATATGTATATATATACAGTATATATATATATATATATATATATATATATATAGTATATATAGCATATATATATATATATATATATATATATATATATATATATATATATATATATATATATATATATATATATAGTGATATATATATATATATATATATATATATATATATATATATATAGTAAATATATATATATATATATATATATATATATATATATATATATATATATATATATATATATATATATATATATATATATAAGTATATATATATATATATATACATATATATATATATATATATATATATATATATATATATATATATATATATATATATATATATTAGTATGTATATATATATATATATATATATTAGATCTAAATATTTTTATTATTTTCGTTTCTATATTCTTCATTATCATAATGATTTCATTTTTATTTATATTTATCCCTATTTTTTATTTATTTGCATTCTTTCTTATTTCTATATATATTTATCTATCTTTATACATTTTTACTCGTATTTCCTATTATTTATTTATTGTTGTTTTTATTTCTATTTATTTTCTATATTTTTGTTGATTTTCATGATTATTTTCCTTGATTTTTATTAACTTTTGCGTATTTATTTTCATTTATTTACATTTGGTTTAATAAATTTTGATTTATTTTTATTTAGTTTTATTTACTTATTTTTATTTGTTTTATTTTTACTTTTCATTTATCTTCATTAGTTTTTTTATTTATTTTTATTCAGTCTTATGTTTTTTTATGCATTTTCATTTATTTCTGTATGTTCTTTATTTATTTCTACTTATTTTTAAAATTTACTTTATATTATATAGAGTGAGAGAGAAAAATAGAAAGAGAGAGAGAGAGAGAGAGAGAGAGAG
>NC_089749.1:61541563-61631563 GCF_040412425.1 Macrobrachium rosenbergii | reverse complement strand
CAGCTATTAAGACAATTAAAATTGTCGGCATAATATATTCCTGATACTGGAACATCACGGAATCGTCAATGTCTTCCAACGGTGGAACCGTCATTGGCACCTTTGGTTGTAGGTACCGCTGTACTTCACTTAATGTTCGCAAGAGGGCGATATTTGATAATTGTCTTCTCGGAACTGCTGAATACAGCACGGCTAAGTACGAGTCCGTAGACATCACACGGCATGCAGCATCAAACAGCTGGATCTTGATGAACGAATGTCGCCGACTTGTTGTTCTGGCACATCATTGTAACTGCATACTCTCAAAAACACGGCAGGAAGAGTACTGCGGACTCGATGTGGTACCCTGCAGGAACTGTCTAGTCACATTCTGTCGGAGTTCGTCCATGAACTAATGATAATCTCACAACCACCCACAGACACAATCGCAACCGAAAATACTATCATCACACACACACTCTCTCTAACTAAAGTACAACTTGGTTCCTATAACTACTTCCCGAACCTTACACATTCCCTAAAATGAAACATGGTTTCTAATCTATCCCATGTCATTTAACAGAGTCTCCAAAATGACTGAAAGGTCTAATAACAAAAAGGTTTCATGTTACTGAACCAAAGACTACTAATGCGAAAGTCAAACACTCACAACGTGAACTAATTCCAAGTTTGTATCTCAGAATAATCACAGTCAACTCACTATTAAGCACAACAACTCTACGGAACTCACTCATAAAAAAAAACTATCCAACAAAAAAAAATACTCGAGAATCCTATCCAACACTAAAAGGTATCATACCTCGTAAAAGACATGAACGTTCTACTCCGGTTAGCAAATATTTCGCAACACCTGACTAATTCTCAACAAAATAGCAATTGACGTAATGGCAATCGCTCCACGATCTTAACAACTACAATTACTCACAATACAGCTCCCTTCATTTAAAAAAAAAAAAAAAAGAAACTGAAAAAAAAATCCAAATACTCAAATACGATCTCCCATCCCGAAAAAAAAGATCAGACTTGTTCGGTCCGATATACTAAGTACCTCCCCCCCAAAAAATAAAATAAAATCCTAAACAACAAAGATATTGCGTCAGATGACAAAACTCATCATAACACAACAACACACTAACACACTAACACACGGGTCAAAATCTCGTATGAAACTAGCCCATGTCTCAACTCCTAAAATCATTCGAAAACAAATGATTAAGAACTTCAACATCTAAAATGAACAAGAGACAAAAAAAAATAAATATCATATATATACAAACATTAACCCAATTATCAGTCTAACTATATACAAACGTTCCACTACATGATTTTATGCCAAACGTTCCATTATATAATTATATACAAATGTTCCATTACATCCCAACTTTTCTTCAACTTCGAAATATAGGTCAATTTCAATACTCCAGTAAGTTTTTATGCATCTTTAACTACAATCTATTCCTCTTTTTGATCCTTCTACAATCTCAAAAGGTCCGTGGAACTTCGGACTTAATTTATAATTCAGATCATTCCGAACATTCACTTTAACAAACACTCTATCACCCATCGAAAAAGCTTACCCTCGATTTCGCGTTACTTTTTCTTTCACGATATTGCACGCGAACTAAGTTCAAGTTCTTTACTGATACGTGCAAATCTTTCGCTGTATTTATCAATGAAGTGACTGCAACATCACCCTGAACTCGCTCTGGTAACAAATCAAAAGGTCCTTTCAACTTGTATCCATACAAAGCTTCTGCTGGAGATATCTTAATTGTGTCATTCATCATAGTATTGATACTATATCGCACTTCATCCAAAGATCTGTCCCAATGTGTATCGGAACCTCCCACCGTCATGCGCAAGCTTGACATTTTCCGATTCGCCCTCTCACATAACCATTCGTTTGCGGTCTATACGGGATTATAGATACTTTCTTTATCTCTTTCAACAAATTAGCAAGACCGTTTAAAGTCTTATTAATAAATCTCCTACCATTGTCTGTGATCAGACATTCAGGAACACCATATCGACAAATTATCCCCTTAAAGAACGCTACAGCAACTTCCTCAGCTGATTTGTACTCAGTGAAAAATCTCGACAGCGAGTCAACTCATCAACAACTACTAATAAATGTCTATAACCATAAGCGGACTCTGAGAAGTTACCCAGAATATCCATATGCACTCTCTGAAACGGCCAATGTGGTATGGAATATGAACCCAAACGACACGACACTGTCGTCGCTGGCTTATTCGCATTGCAAATAGCGCACTTCTTCACAAAGGCTTCTACTGCGGAAAACATATTTTTCCAAAAACTTTGGCCTGACGTTTTCATACGTCTTGTCTACACCTAAATGAGGCGAACCAAATTTACAATGTACAATGTCTAGAACTTGTGGTACTAGACTCTCTGGCACGATGATTTGTGTAATCTCACCCATGCTTCGAGTACTTCGCAAGTTATACTTAACTTTTCTCACCAATAAATTATTCTCCAACTCTAGACCAGAAAGGTAACTTATACCTTCTTCAGGAATCTCCCTAAGAAATGCCTTAGCATCTGACAACAATTTATCTTCATCTTGCTTTTGTTCGTCGTCGAGGTCCATGACATTTTCACCTCGTAATATAACACACTGCGTTACTCTCACTATCACGAATAACAATCTCTCCGAGACTGCCGACTCACTATTTCTCCCCGAAGTATGCAATCTGTAGAAACGTGTATGTCCTCTACATGCGACTCTCAGAACTAGCCATTATCAGAGACATTAGACACCAAATATTTACTTTCTCCCACACAGGATTCGGTGTGTATTTCATCTCGACCGGAAAGTGATCTGCTCAACGCATCTGCAACTACATTATGCTTACCTTCAATGTATTTGAGGTTTGCATCAAAATCTCTCAATGTTAGGAACCAACGTGCTCTCTTGGGCGACAAATTTGGCTTATTAAAAAGCTCTAACAACGGTTGATGATCTGTAAAAATCTCAACTTTATTTCCCAACAACATCTTAAAATGAACAAGGCTAGAGACGACTGCGAAAGCCTCCTTGTCCACAACTGACATCAGTCTTTCGTTACTACACGCGTTTTGAACTTTCTGCTATAAAAGCAATTGCGTACTTCTTCAAATTTCTGCATCAAACACGCACCTATACCTTCCTGACTTGCGTCAGTCACCAAGGTGAACGGTTGATCAAAATCTGGAAACTTCAAACTGGTGGGTTCCCAAAGCGTTCTTAAGCTTCTCAAAAGCTAATTGTTGATTATCACCCCAAACAAACTTAACGTCTTCTCGTAACAAATCTGTCAATGGAGACGCTATTGTAGAAAAATTCCGCACAAAACGGCGAAAGAAACCCGACATACCTAGGAACGAACGAATCTGTTTCCTGGTTTTGGGAACTGGAAAATTCACAATGGCTTTAACTTTCTCATCATTCACTCTAACTCCTCTTGAGATAACATGTCCCAAATAGACAATTTTTCTCAGAAACTCACATTTGGCCAATTTGACCTTTAGTCCAGCTATAACTGCAATCGCTTGAGGATCCCTTAACACCTTTAGATGTTCTTCAATTGTATCTGTGCATATGAGAATGTCATCCATGTACACAAACACCGACTTTCCTAATAAGCCATGAAGTACTGTGTTAACCAGTGTAGTAAATGTTATTGGGGACCCTTGTAATCCAAAAGGCATCCTATTGAACTCATAATGTCCCTTTGGTACCGAAAATGCTGTATATTTGGCTTGGCTACTCTCACAAAGGGGAACCTGTAAAACCTCTTTGCATAAGATCTATAGATGAATATATATTCTGCCAACGATCTCAATAAACAACTCAGGCAAACAAGCTACCGGATATCTATCTGGGCATGTTTTTTTCATTCAATTTACGAAAATCTACACAAACTCTGATACTACCGTCTTTCTTAGGAACTGCAAGCAAAGGAAAATTAAACGGAGAACTGGACGGTCTAATAATGCCTTCTGACTCCCACTTCTGAACTTCTTTTTCTACTTCTTCTCTGATCTTAAAAGGAATTCGATATGCTGAATATATATGGGGATTGGTACTTTTCTAGGCGGATTGAATGTTCTGAAACATCTGTAACTCCTAAGTTATCTCCCTTCAAAGCAATGATATCTAGATATTCTTTCAACACTTTCTCTACTTTATCTGAATACTCAGGATAATCAACTTTAGCCAAGTGTTCATAGAACCTGACTTCGAACTGTTGCTCCTGCTAGGAAACATATTCCCGCCTACAAAACTACTAATTTATGCTCTTCATTAAACTCTTCAAAATCAATTACATAAGTACCATTGTGATATTTTTTCACTGAGTCTTGATAGTTAACTAATTCTATCAGTCACGCTCGTGACTGAAATTTCATTCACTGACACCGTACTCACAACGTTTTGAATTTCTCGTTCTCAATAACGACACTTGAGAAGGAAAATTTTTCTCTTTCAGCGACACTTAAATCAATGTAGGAACTCGCGGTTGCAATTCAATATCTTCCAACAAAAATCCTTTGAAAGATCTTTGCAGAATATCTTCACTCTCTAATGAATGTGTTACACATGTCTCAGACTGTGTCTTAGGTTTCTCACAAGTTTTTTTCCTGTGTATATATGGAACAAAACAACCTGACTCACCTATTGTAATCCCCTGAACTCCCGTAAGAATGTTGATGTTATGTTTCCATGCAAGAAGGGTGTCCTAGCAAACCATTTCACCCAAGGCTAATCCTTTCAGACCAAAATGATTCTACTATTGTCTTTCCACTGATACAGCTAAGAAAATGACGAACCTAAAATATCCAGCTTCCCTGCTTGTACATCACACACTGTCTCACTAGAAGGGACTAATTTCACTCTGAAATTTCTGAATGAAAAAGGTCAGCATTTACTAAATTAACTGAGCTACCAGAATCAATGAAAATAAAAATTTCATTGCCATTAGAGAATCCACGTACAATCGGCCTAGGTTCTGTTGACTCTAAGACCTGATTAGTCATTATCCTGTGTCCGTTTTCGAACTTATCTTGTGAAAATTCTGCTGTTCCTTTGTGTATCTAGAACTTGCATCATGTGGAATTCTCCTGTCATATCTAGAAAAACCTCCCGTGACTTCCTGAATAATCTCTCTATTCTTGTGGCTGGGCAAAATCTCCATCCATGATCTGAAGATTTGCAAACTGAACAATATTCCACTCCTGTAATTTGATTCGATTATGTCCTTAGCTTATCACAATTAAAAGAACGACGTTGTGACTGATCTCTCTGGAATTTTCTTCGACTTACTCGCGGCACATGTTCCGCTGTTGCATCATTTCCTAATGCAAGTTTAATTATCATTATTCTGGTGGTTTGGAAACCACAGCTGATTAATCTTGCACCTCCCTGTACAAAACTACTGTCCAGTGTCAGGTATTTGGCTAGATTTTGTTAATCTGTGCAAACAAAAAGGATTCATCTGTATCCTGATCAATTCTCTTATCAAAACTATCTACAATTACATCTGGGACCGACGTTAAAAGGCAAGCAAAGTGTAACAATCTTTCAAAATTATCTAAGGAGATATTATTTCCAGTTACCCATGGAGAACCTGTTATAGATTTCTTTAACTCAACTACTGCATCAAATAAATTCGCACTGTATGTGACTAGTGAATCATTGCCCTTCTTTATTTTGGAGAAATCCTCGCAAATTCCGAACTGCGATTCACGCGCGAATCTCGCCATAAGTAGCTCGTAGAAATTTCTGCAGTTCATTCCAAGTTTTACGCTTCTGAATCCGAAACTGCGTGTTTCGTTTCAATATCTCCTTTATCTAAATCCAGAAATGATTTAGCCCTGTTAAAGCTTCAGCGCCATTCGTAATTTTCTTTGGAATTCAGATAATTGTTCACTGACTCAATGAAAGTTTCTATATTTGCTGGCTTCCGTCAACTAACTTAAAATTACACTCCTCTAACGCTCGTCACTTTATGCACCACAACTGATTGGGATGTGCTTGCTGCATCGTCCGGCATTTTGTGAGTGATCACACGCCCTGAGCGTAACAACATAAAAAAGAAACCAAAAAGAACACTAGAGAAAGGTAAAAGTTACCCTCTAAAAGAAGAATAGAAAACGGAGTTCTGCGCAACTTACGAGAATGGGGTACTTAACAATTTGAAACAGAAAACGGAGCACCTATTCCCTCTCAACTCTCCTAACCTGTGACGTCACCCACTGAAGACGAAGCAAAAACACCAGTGATTATTGTTGACTAATCACTTTGGCGCACTAACTCTACAATCACCACTATCTCACACTTGTTTGGGTATTTTGTTAACCCCAAAATTGTCTAGAGATCTCTCCAGATCTATTTCACAACTCCCACCCCAATACTCGAATAGAAACGGAAAAAAAAAGATTCCCCGTATTTCACACGTAATCACGACCCCCTATGAAACTCGATCTCTTAAGACTGAGTGGTCACACTCACACATCGCTCACGGCCCAGCCACTTTGGGTATCAACGTTACCAATTAGTCTATTAGTAATCTCCCTCTTTCGCCATCATTAAAGACATTAAAATTCATGAGTTACAGCTGCCACAATTTAACTCTGTTACAAGAACCGAATTAATAACTTTTTGAAAGTGTATCGAATGTGCTCTAAATGATCTTTCTTCAGAAAAAGGCGTATGAAGATTCGGACCCATGACAACATTCGCATCATTTTTCTCCCCTCTCTCTCACCGTATCGCCTCTCTCTCTCTCTCTCATCAAGCTCGAAGGTCAACAACGAATTCTACCTTATTCTCACCAAAGCAATTAAATGACTATTTGAAGAAATGCAATAGTTTCTACAAAAATAGGTTTATTATTCAAATAACCCAACAAGAAATGAATAAAACAAAGCAAAGATTAAAATGCATAATAAATGAATTATCGATTCAGATAACTAAACTCTGAACTGCAAAACACTTCTGATTAAAGAAGTCTCATTATGGCTAATAGCCTGGAAATATCAAAACTCACACATACTCCCCAAATCAATAACTAAATTCATGTCAAAAACAGTCTACCACATGTTATTCGAACCAGTCCACAGACATCTGTCGAAAGAATTAAACATGATAGAAAACTCCTAAAAACAGGAAGTGAAATGCAAACACAATAATGGAAAGTGTAAATGCATAGCCAAGATATGGCAAACGTAACATAACAAAATAATAATATAAAAGAGGTATGAATATTCATATTAAATCTCCCACACCAGTTCAAAAGTTCATAATGATCAGAAAATCATGGTAAAAATCACAAGTTCAATTTCCTCCCATAAAAAACAGAGATTTCAAACTCTACCTTATCTGCCGTTCAAAAGCCTGGATCCTCTCCAAAGCTACGTCTAGACAACTGCAGTTCTATCACGTTAATGAGCGGTCAAACTTCACTTTTAGGGCAGATTTTGGCATAAATTTAGATCAAATTAACGCACGCATCAGAATATACATAACACTTTAGATCACCTGACTGCCAATATTGCTGAGCTTCTCGCGCAGATAGCTGAGGAATCAAACTATTTGCTGAATACAAAGATTTTACAACTGACGGCTCTGTCAGTACCATCTTGCACCAAAAATTCTTTCATCACATCTTAAAGCATTGAAGCCATGAAATGCATATGTGTCCTTTTTAAGATTGTAGCAGCCATATTTTCTGGAAATAGATATATATATATATATATATATATATATATATATATATATATATATATATATATATATATATATATATATATATATATATATATATATATATATATATATATATATATATATATATATATATATATATATACATATATATATATACATATATATATACATATATATATATACATATATAGTTAGAGCATATAGCAGAGCAGAGTATATATATATATATATATATATATATATATATATATATATATATATATATAGCATATATATATATATATATATATAGTTATATATTAGTTATATAGTATATATATATATATATATATATATATATATGAGAGCATATATATATATATATATATATATATATATATATATATATACATATATAGCATATATATATATACAGATATATACATATATATAGTATATATATATATATATATATATATATATATATATATATACATATATATATATAGTATATATATATATATATATATATATATATATATATATATATGTTATATATATATACATATATATATATATATATATATATATATATATAGCAGTTATATATAGTATATATATATATATACATATATATATATATATATATATATATATATATATATATATATATATATATATATATATATATATATATATATATATATATATATATATATATATATATATATATATATTGTAATGAACCTCATGAGATGGGTGACGAGTTAGTTCAGAGATTCTTTGATCCACCTTAAGTCCCTTACCACTATGATAATGAGTAGGACACATACCAGAACAAAAACAATTCAAAGGACTTTCTCAAAGAGAAGGTTACAGAGACACTAAACGAACAATTTAATTATTTATTACAACTATTATCTTAAAATTACAAAGGAATCCCTTGAAAACTGCACTTTAGGGAAGAAAAATATAAACAATTACAATTCCAAAAAAAAATACATTCGCCTAGCTAACTAGCACACTGAAGTAAAAGAGAAAGGAATTAGCTGGAGTTAGAAACCACATACACTCGGGTCGAAAGATAGTAAGAGACAAAGAAGAAATTAACCTTAAACCAATTATTTACAACCAAAAAAAAAAGGAATCGAATTAACACACACTTGCAATAGAATATCAATGCATTGGCATTGATCAATCGTAGTCCCGCTTAATCAACTACATAAAGTCGTCCCTTAACACCATGCAGCTAAGTTTGTTCTGCAAGATGGAATTTCAGAAAAGTGTCAGACAAAGTAGGAGACACTCAACACAGATCGTCTCTACGTGGGTAGAAATGGTTAAAAATTCACACAGGGTCTGGGATTCACTTTTCTTTCACCGGAGGTCTTTGAATGATTTCAGAGGTCAGTGCCGAGGGCATGGGCAATGACGGGCGAGGCTCGGCCCAAAAGTACGTATTTGCAAAGAAGGGCGTCACACGACCCCTTACACAATCTGAAGAGACGCCAGCACCAGTACTGTTCATAGGGGGTGGCAAGGAACAACTCCTCCAAGAGGCCACCAGCAGCAAACGTCGAGGGCGTCTTCGGAATATCTCAGCAAATTGCCACAAGCCGATGAATATATATGGAGCTGAAAACTCTCTAAAGGAGCCGTTAACTGAGGTCTTATCACTCAAAAGGTGTCCGCATCATCATCAGCGGAGAGGAAAACAAACTAGCTGTCAAACAGGAAAAGATAAAGACACTTACATGGGTGATGTATCTATTAAACTACAACTACCTTTGAGGGAAGGAGAAAGACCCTAACAAACAGTTGTAGTTAGGGGAAAATTGTCAAATTTTGTGACTTTGCCGCAAATGTGGAAAAAATGTGAAACTTGGCACATTTTTATATCTTGGATATAGAAACGTTTTTATCCTAAAGGGCAAAAGTTTACAGGTCATGGTCAACTAGAGTATGAAGGTCAAACTACAATAAACAGCCATAATCTAGTATTCAGAAGGGGTAGATATCTAAGTTTGGTTTTAGATTACTACAATGAATGCTTAAATGATAAAACATACCTCAGAATCTATTTACAACCCTCTCTTGTTATAAAAATTATTTTGAGAAGGTCAATAAAAAGAGGTATTTACCAAGCGGGTGATCTTAAACATTCATAAACAAGTTTTTCTAATGATTACATGAGAATTTTGTGTCATCATCCTCCTCCTCCTCCTCTTACATATCATCATGATCATCACCATCATCATCCTCATGATCAACATGATCATGACCATCATTATCATCGCCACCAACAAAATCTTCATCAATGTTTTCATCGTCATTCTTGTCCTCATCAGCAGCCACGAAACAACATTATTATTATTATTATTATTATTATTATTATTATTATTATTATTATTATTATTATTATTATTATTATTATTATTATCAATAATAATAATAATAATAATACTAATAATAATAATAATAATAATAATAATAATAATAATAATAATAATAATAATAATAATAATAATAATAATTTTGTAATATACACACCAATCAGATTATGTTCATCTTTCAGGATACGAAATGAGATCAGGGATCCTGGAAGCTGTTTTTTGTGCAAGGGATCATCTCAAAAAAATTTAGTGTGTCCCCTAAATCGTGTGTCAGGTGGAGCTGCAAAGGCGTATGAAACAGTGCTATCACGACTGACTGAATTTGAAAAACTGGGAAGTCTGCCTAAAGACATTCTGTGCAAGCCGAGTGAACTTAGTGTGGAGGATTGCGTGTGTAATGAGGCCAGATGGCACAAGGAATGCTATGATAAAGTGTCAGTTATATCTCTTCAGAGAGCAAAAGCTAAAATCGTTCAGCAAACATCAAATCAATCAGAACAGCCATCATTATCAAAATCAAAAGACGCCACTGAACCTAAGCCCAAACTTTCAGGAAGGTGTAGAACTACATCAAATGATAAAGAATGCATATTTTGTGGACAATTAGGGAAAACTACGATTCACTGGGTGTCAACTATATCCCAGGATGGCAACATTAAGCTGGGAATTCAAATTCTTCAGGATTATTAAATTATGGCCTGGGGGTGATCTTATGGCAGCCGATGCAGTTTATCACTTGCAGTGCCTAACAACCTTCAACAATCGAGTGCGTAGCAAGCAAGCAACGAGAAGTACACCGCACCAAGTCTAAATTTCAAAGCAAAGATTGCTGTTTTCAAGCTCCTGAAGAGATGTATGGTGAAATCAGCTTGGGAGTTGCAGAAGGTAAAAAATATTTCAAGCTGAAAGACCTGAGGGAGAGACTGGATGAGGCATTGGTAAAACATGGATATGAGGCAAGTTATGTTCATCACACTCAACTGAAAGAAGCCATTATTGGTCGTTTCCCTGGGATTAGAGAGGAGACTGATGGAAAAAAATGTGCTGTTTGTTTTTCCTGACTCCATGAAGGGCATTATGAAAGCTGCAAGTACTGGTATGGCACTGCAGAAAGCGATTCCTGGATCCTAGCTAAAGCTTTTTATTTCAACTCTAGCATTTGTTTGAGAATGATGATCAATTGCTATTTTTTTTAGTGCATCATGATTGATGTGCTGATAGTTGAAAAATAGATAAATAATTGGAACATTCGTATTTCTTCATAGGTTCGAACCATGGACACAGATGTGGCAGTTGTCTTATGCAGACAAAAGATCAACCTACCTCCTGATGTGGAAGCTTGGCTTGTGATGGGAAAAGGAAATAATGTAACCCAACTTTGTATAAATGATGTTATAGAATTTTTAGGTCCACCTATAGCACGCGCACTCCCATTTTTTCATGCGTTCACCGGATGTGACACGGTGTATGCATTTTTTGGAAAAGGAAAGGTAATGGCTTGGAACACATGGACAAAATTAGGTGAGGAATTAACTGAAGTAATGGGTAGTTTAACATCTAATGACCTCAGACCTACTACTTCAGAGGATCAAGCCTTTAAAACTCTCCAAAAATTTACATGTAAGTTGTATGACCGGTGACCGCCCTATAGTCCGAAGGCCCGATAGTCCTAAGGTCCGATAGTGCGAAAGTCAGAAGGCCCGATAGTCCGACGGACTGTAATCAGCCTCCCACCCCTCCATAGCTAATACGGCAAAATTGTAACCAGTAAACACCCATAAAAATATCCAACATAACGTACCCTAGGGGTGTTTACTGGTTACAATTTTGCCGTATTAGCCATGGAGGCGGGGGGATTAATCAGGCGGGGGTGGGGGACGCTTGCCTCGGAATGCCGGCTTAGACCTTCGGACTATCGGGCCTTCGGACTATCGGGCCCTCGGACTAACGGACTGTAATCGTATGACCTAACCACTGACATGGAAGATGTCAATATACTAAGAGAAGCAATGTTCTGTCGAAAGACCCAGAGAGTTGAGTGCCTTCCGCCAACTCAAGGTGCTTTACTACTCCATTCCAACAGATCTCTCTACCAAGCCTATATTTGGGCCAGAAGTGACTGCCCATTACTGAATATGCCCTCACCAGCAGATTATGGATGGAAGACGGATGCAGACTCCAAACCTGCAGTTCTTGCATCTGCAAAAAGTCTTCTCTGTCCTGCACTCGACTTTGCAGTTGTTCCTGCATTGAATAACTTAATAACTAGTGAATCTTAGAGACATCGCAGGGCACAATATGAGAAGACGATAACCTATTATTATCGATAGTTCTAAAGCTGGAAGCATCCAAAAAAATTGAAATAGATATTTTTTAAACTATCCTCAACCTTTCACGATTTAATTTTGAATGTGATTTTCATATAGCATCCAGTGTTTTTATGATAATAATTCTGTCGATATGCTAGCATTCTATATTAATATTTCGTTATCCTCAGCATTTTTTCACATTGCTTGATTGCATAGATTTTTCTAATTCCTGAAATGGAATATATATATATATATATATATATATATATATATATATATATATATATATATATATATATATATATATGTGTGTATTCTTTTTTTTCATAATTTCTAAATAAATTTTGGAAGAATTAAAGAAAAGCAGACCAAAGAAATTTTGTGTTGTTTGTTAGATAAATGAAAGTAAAAAACTATGATTTCCCATTCTTTGCTTGTCGTACTGTCCGTTTTTACACTTCTATATTTTTTTTTTTTTTTTTTGGAACAAGTATCATCTTAATTTTATTTTGTACTTCTAAAATGTCTTGTTTAACCTTGTTTCATCAAATTTTCCCTTTTTAAGAGATCATACTGTCATTCAGTAACTGAATCTTCAATCGGAAAAATTAGAGGAGATATTTTTTATCCATTATCTGTCTTTAAATAAATAAGGGTCCTGATGGATAAAATTAGTTCTATTCTTTTATTTTCTCACAAAATGGGGATGATTTTGCGACCAAAACCACATTTCCAGGCTTTCTGAAGGCTGAAATATAGCTACTTATCGCCAAATGACCTTTATGACCTGGGTGACATTGACCATGACCTTGAAACTTTTGCCCTTTAGGACCAAAATATTTCCACTACCAAAACATACTACTGTTCCAAGTTTCATGTTTTTTCCACAATTGCGGCAACTTTGCAGTATTTCCCCTAACTATTGCAGTTGTTTGACTGATCAGAGATTACCAGGTATATATATATATATATATATATATATATATATATATATATATATATATATATATATATATATATATATATATATATATATATATATATATATATATATATATATATATATATATATATATATATATATATATATATATATATATATATATATATATATATATATATAAAGACAAAACCCATGAAGGAAATAGAAACAGTGGAGTGCTGCAGAGCCTTTCGACCATCATCCCTTACTTATGAGACTGAAGAAATATAAAAATAAGTTTACAAAGAAAGCTCATATATATATATATATATATATATATATATATATATATATATATATATATATATATATATATATATATATATATATATATATATATATATATATATATATATATATATATATATACATATATATATATGTATATATATATATATATATATATATATATATATATATATATATATATATATATATATATATATATATATATATATATATATATATATATATATATATATATATATATATATATATATATATATATATATATATATATATATATATATATATATATATATATATATATATATATATATATATATATATATATATATATATATATTTATGGGAAGAAAGGGCGTTTGGTCAGGTATTATACATGAAACATACGCTACCGGGGTCTAAGCGATGTCAGGCAGGGCAGCCGATCGAGACTACAGGTCTACCCCAAAGCCAAATCAAAAGTCCTTCAATAGAAGGCATCGTGCTTACCCCATACAAAAATGGGAAAAATGCACGTTAAAAGAAGAAGAAGATATATATATATATATATATATATATATATATATATATATATATATATATATATATATATATATATATATATATATATATATATATATAAGCGAATCCCACAGGAAAAAGACAGGCAGAAGTTCAGTACCAAGCGCTTTCACGTTTATTGACGCATCGTCGGGGCACGAATGAGACACAAATATAAAGAAGGTTACAAAGTAAACAAAAAGAACAAAAATACCAGACGGTTTCAACGGATCTTACTTCAAAAGGCATATCGAAATTACAAAAGTGGAAGTAGAAGATGCTTTTAGTACACTTAGAAACAGACGGTATGGCTTTACTCAGACTGTTCCTTGGGAGTGGAAGAAACGGATGCTGGATTATTGTTATGGTAAACTAAGAAAGTGTTGCAACCGTCTTGAAAGGAAGCTTCAATTCAAGCTGAAGAACCTTATTGCTGAAAGCGACTGGACTAAACATGCCAACGTGAACTTTATCGTTAATTTATCAGACAAACCAGTGGATAGTGCTACGACAGCGGCTTTAGGATATGGATTAAGTTTTGGTGTTTCTGACGGTAACCTGGACTATGTCAACATTTCAAAATCATTTTGTTATTTGGAAAAATTTAGTCATAATTTATGTCCTGATGACATCAATACTTGTAAAGGTATTGTGTATGGTGCTATGTCTAATCCTTCTTCCCCAAATGTTCTCGTACGATTTCTCCAGGCATACAAAAACCTTAAAAAAGACGAAACATTGCAAGTAATAAAAGCAGATAAGTCTAACGCAGTGGTAATAATGAATAAAAGTGACTACGTAAATAAAATAATGGCATTATTGAATGATAGTGAAACTTATACGAAACTGAGGTCAGATCCCACACAGACAGTTAACTCTCAGTTTAGCAAACAAATTAAATACATTTTTAAGGGCTCTGACCATTTAATTAAACAGTTTACCACTCAGTGCCCCTCCCTACCATATCTCTACGGTTTAGTCAAGACGCACAAAATCAATAACCCTATTAGACCAATCATTAGTTCAGCAAGCTCAGTTTCGTATAACTTATCTAAATGGCTTGTAAAAATTCTTACACCATTGGTAGGAAACATTTCTAATACGAATATAAAAAATAATGTCGACTTTATACACAAACTGAATAGTTTGAATTTGAAATTTGATTTTATTATGGTTAGTTTTGATGTTGTCTCTTTATTTACAAAAGTGCCTGTAGATGATTTACTGGAATTTTCAGAGGAAGAATTAGACAGTTATGACATTCCCTTAACTGTAGCAAACCTCACAAAGCTTATAAGGTTATGTATCAAAGATAGTAAATTTTGTTTCAATGGGGAATTTTTTGTACAAAAGTTTGATATGGCTATGGGTAATCCCTTATCTCCTGTCCCTAGCAATATTTACATGGAATTTTTTGAGACAAAATTCTTGCCAAGAATTTTGCCCCGAAAAGTTATATGGTTTAGGTATGCAGATGATATTTTTTTGTATCTGGCCAGTTCACGAAAAATCTCCAGGAATTTCTCGTTAAGCTAAATAATTTAGTCCCTTCTATAAAATTTACCTTAGAGGAAGACAGGAATTGTAATTTGAATTTCTTGATGTAACTGTCCATAGACATAATAGAAATTTCACCTTTTCAGTCTTTCGAAAATCAACTAACATTGCCTCTTTTGTTCATTATTATTCCAATCACCATCAGAATGTTAAATTCTCTGTTTTTTCTGGAATGTTCTTAAGGGCTTTATGTGTTTGTAGCCCAGTTCATTGATGCTGAGATCAAAACTATTTATGATATTGCTTTGAAACTTAAATACCCAAGGACCTTTGTAGATGTAGCATGGAAAAGAGCCAAGAAAACATTTTATTTAACTAATACCAAACTTGAATTCAGCAAGCATAATATTCTCAGGTTACCGTATGATGAAATGTTTTTACAAATTCCTAGAATTTTAAAGCTTTTCAACATAAATGTTGTTTTCAGCAATTTTTATATTAAGAGTTTAGTGATAAAAAATTATCCTAAAGATGTTTCTGGCTGTATCTATAAAATTCCTTGCAAAAAATGTGATAAAATATCTTATGGGCAAACTGGAAAACCACTTTCTCAACGAATCAAACAACACCAATATTCTGTGAGAACTGGACAAATATCGAATGCATTATTCATACATATGAGAGATTTAGATCATCCTATTAACTGGAGTAAAGCAAGACCTTTAGTCCCGTGCAATGACACAGTTAAAAGGAATATCATTGAATCTTGTTTTATTAAGTCAAATAATGAATGTGTGCTAAATTTAAGTCTTCGTTTATTTAAACTTGATGCTTTAATAATTAAAAAGTTGTTGATAAATTTAAGCAAAATTATTTTTAATGTTTTTACATGTTACTGCAATTTGAATGGGTAAGATTCCGTTTTCCTTGTGGTTAAGTATATATTTGGATTAGTTTGTGACAGCGTGATCCCGGATTTGCCGTGGATTAACCTTTGTTTTTTTAACCCATGGCAATTAACCATCTGGTATTCAAGGTTATACATGTTTTTGGATTTTGTAAGCCTAAACTTTAGTATATTTTGTTTGGTCTTAGGTTCAGTTTGTGACAGCTCGATCCCGGATTACCCTGGATTAACTTTCTGTTTATTACCCTTTGACAATTGACTGTCTGGTATTCTTGTTCTTTTTGTTTACTTTGTAACCTTCTTTATATTTGTGTTCATTCGTGCCCCGACGATGCGTCAATAAACGTGAAAGCGCTTCGTACTGAACTTCAGCCTGTCTTTTCCTGTGAGATTCGCTTATACACTGGAGTTACGTGCATCTACTATGATTTTGTAAATATATATATATATATATATATATATATATATATATATATATATATATATATATATATATATATATATATATATATATATATATATATATATATATATATATATATATAAATAAATATATATATATATATATATATATATATATATATATATATATATATATAAATATATATATATATATATATATATATATATATATATATATATATATATATATATATATATATATATATATATATATATATATATATATATATATATATATATATATATATATATATATATATATATATATATATATATATATATATATATATATATATATATATATATATATATATATATATATATATATATATATATATATATATATTAATACAAACGTCCTTTAATATCCAATTCACTCTACCTCTACCTCGGGAATAATATATTTTCATATATATGTTACCCGAAGGGGAACTTTTTTATGTCATTTCTATTAGCAAGTTTCTTCAAAATCTGAAAATCTTCATACTTGAAAAATGAAAACCAATATTTAGTTTTGAGACTGGAGAATGTTTTATGAGCCAAGTTCTGTATGGACTGACGTGCTGTTTCAAGATTAATATGTGAAGGTAACAACCGAATATTATGGAAAAACACTTCGAACACCAGGAAAATATCACAGTATTTGGGTTTAAAATTAGTTAAACAAAAATCTAAGTGTAGTGGTAAAGGAAATTTTTTTATATAGTGTATAATTAGAGTAATTAAAAATTACACTATTTGGGTCAATGAACTTAGGTTGGTGAATACCCAGTTTAAGTAATTTACGTTCATGCACTTTAGTGATATTGTTTACATAATTATCAATGGTTCTGTTTAGCAGAAGTTTAACGAAGTATTCATCGAGAAGAGAAAGTGTTCCATACAATGAAGAAGAAAGATATTTCACTAATAAAGACAATTTCCTTGTAGATTTCACTTCGGAGGCAATTTCTATATCCAGACGAGAACGTGTAGCGCTTTGGTAGAATTCAGAATTATACAGTGATGACCGGTCGAGTTTGAATCTTACAAGATCAGGAACGATATCACTCATTTTACAGTACAGCAGAAATTCATGGTCCAGTTGTGCCTTCTGCCATCGTCGAGTGGAGGATTCAAGCTCTCGATAGGTGCGTAGAATGGATCCACCATATTCGTGGCGCAGGTAATTTAAAAAAAAACCCTTGGAACTCTCGGTCACTGATACTCATTTTATTTTTAATGGGAAGTTTATAAGCAATTAGATGGCATGGCCATGGGCTCCCCATTAGGACCTTCTTTCGCTAATATCTTTATGTGTCATTTAGAAGACAAATTTTTTAATCAGTGCCCAGATTATTTTAAACCCATATTTTATAGAAGCTATGTAGATGATACTTTCTTACTTTTTGCTCAAGAATGTCACGCCCAGTTGTTTTTTAGATTTTATCAACTGTTTTCATCATAGTAAGACTTTTACCATGTAAAAAGAATGTAATGGCGGCATTTACTTTATAGATATTTTGGTCTCTCGTTCCGAGGGAAATTTTATGACCGGCATTTTTAGAAAGAAAACGTTTGCCGGCCTTGGGTTAAACTTTTTCAGTCATTGTCTCCTTGTTTTCAAGGCTAATTCGTTTAGAACTCTGATTCATTGAGCGTTTTCCCTTTGCTCCAACTGGTATAACTTTCACCTGGAAGTTAGGTTTTTAGAGAAGTGTTTTAAGAATAATTGCTATCCCTTGAACATGTTCAATAAAGTCATTAAAGAACTTTTTAGACAATATTTTTAAGCCAAAATCTGTAGTTTGCTCCGTTCCCAAGAAGATAATGTGTGCTTCTCTACCCTTCACTAACGATTCTGTCCTAATCAAACAAATATCATTGTCACTCTTGAGCCATCTGTATCCGTATGTTGACTTCAGATTTACTTTTAATAACCCTCTTACAATCAGAAGACTGTTCTGCGTGAAAGACACCCTCCCGGAGTTGATGCGTACCGGCATTATTTACATGTTTAATTGCCCTAAATGTAATTTTGAGACTCATGTGGGATGTACCAAGTGCTTACTTAAGGTGGGCATCGACTCTCATAGGGGTGTCAGCCATCGTACAGGCTTAGCTTTAAGCAAAAAAGAAAATAGTGCCATTAGACTTCATGCCATTTCTTATTACCATCACATACAGTACAGTGATTTTCAAATGCTCGGCCGAACAAAAATTTGTCAATTATAACTGTTTTAATACTTTTAGATTTGGTCAATCAGTATAGTTTTCTTACAGTTTCTTTTTATTTTTATGTCATTCTATAGATAAGATGGGAAAAGTTGTGTATTCCCAAAAGCTCGGCTGTGCTTCTGTTATATTCTAAGAAATAATGTCTGCAATTTTACCGCGTCTTCTGGCTATCCTGTTCCTCCTTAAACTGAAGTTTTCTAGAAACGACAACATAATCAGTAATCTGCGCCATAAATATGGTGGATCCATTCTACGCACCTATTGAAAGCTTGAATCCTCCACTCGCAGATGGCAGAAGGCACAACTGGACCATGAATTTCTACTGAACTGTAAAATGAGTGATATCGTTCCTAATTTTGTGAGATTCTAATCCTACAGGTCATCACTGTATAGTTCTGAATTCTACCAAAGCGCTACACGTTCTCGTCTGGATACAGAAATTGCCTCCGAAGTGAAATCTACAAGGAAATTGTCTTTATTAGTGAAATATCTTTCTTCTTCATTGTATGGAACACTTTTTCTTCTCGATGGATACTTTGTTAACCTTCTGCTGAACAGAACCATTAACAATTATGTAAACAATACCACTAAAGTGCATGAACGTAAATTACTTACACTGGGTATTCACCAACCTAAGTTCATTGACCCAAATAGTGTAATTTTTAATTACTCTAATTATACACTATATAAAAAAAGTCTCCTTTAGCACTAGGCTTAGATTTTTCTTTACCTAATTTTAAACCCAAATACTGTGATATTTTCCTGGCGTTCGAAGTGTTTTTCCATAATATTCGGTTGTTACCTTCGCATATTAATCTTGAAACAGCACGTCAGTCCATACAGAACTTGGCTCATAAAACATTCTCCCGTCTCAAAACAAAAAATTGGTTTAATTTTTTTAAGTATATATAATATATATATATATATATATATATATATATATATATATATATATATATATATATATATATATATATATATATATATATATATATATATATATATATATATATATATATATATATATATATATATATATATATATATATATATATATATATATATTTTAAATAAGAAAAGTCTGTTCACAATTTGTGTTACGTATAGATTTATTCAGTATATCAAAGATGAGCTTGAAGTGAACGGAAACCTGCAACAGAGTTTCGATTGAGCTATTGACGACGAAGCGTCGAGGTAAACAAAAATTAGGATCTGACACAACTGAAATCTCTCTCTCTCTCTCTCTCTCTCTCTCTCTCTCTCTCTCTCTCTCTCTCTCTCTCTCTATATATATATATATATATATATATATATATATATATATATATATATATATATATATATATATATATATATATTGAGAGAGAGATTTCAATTGTGTCAGATCCTAGGTCTTGTTTACCTCGACGCTTCGTCGTCAATAGCTCAATCGAAACTCAGTTGCAGGTTTCCGTTCACTTCAAGCTCATCTTTGATATACTGAATAAATCTATCCGTAACGCACAAATTGTGAACAGACTTTTCTCATTTTAAATATATATATATATATATATATATATATATATATATATATATATATATATATATATATATATATATATATATATATATATATATATATATATATATGTATATATATCTTTGGAAACTGGAATAATAGGTAAACGGCAGCCATAATAATCAATGAACAACAAAGATTTGAGAAATTTATCATTATCATCACAAACAATTAACTCGTATGCATAGAAATAAAATGATAATAAAAAAACGCTCTGGTAAGGGTTCATTACCATTAAAAAAGGATAGTTCCAAAGAGTCTTTGTGCATAGAGGACGAAATTGAGTCCTAATTCGTTATTCGAGGTGGCGAGACATCCATTCTTGACGTCAAACCATAAAATCATCGCCGTTACTCAACTATACACGGAATTAGGTAATGTTATTCCAGGTATACTGATATATATTTTTTCTTGTAATCGTACTTATACGGTACAAAAATCAGAGCCATACTATTTCATGCAATTATCAAATATATTATGTGAGATAAATTTAATTTCAGTTACTGCTGGAGCTCAGTGAAGTAAAGACAGTGCTGCATG
Organism: Macrobrachium rosenbergii; assembly: GCF_040412425.1. Taxonomy (NCBI): domain Eukaryota; kingdom Metazoa; phylum Arthropoda; class Malacostraca; order Decapoda; family Palaemonidae; genus Macrobrachium; species Macrobrachium rosenbergii. The sequence goes on along the minus strand of NC_089749.1, from coordinate 61,610,204 downwards.
CCATTACAAAAGCTTGGATCAAGCATTCTGGAAAGAAACCATCCATGGGATTATTCATAATTTTGCTGTGCAAAATAATGAAGATCAGTGGTGACTGATTTAGATAACATTTTGTTTCACCATCAACATCTGCAGTGAACTACTTTGCAACCAGAACGACGGACGCCTGGAGCCAAAGTGTTATGAAGAGCAAGCTACTAAAAAGGCTTATTTCATTCAATCCTCTTTCTTTGCAGGAAATTCATGAATGCAGCCTCTAACTTAATGGCTCTTAAAGTACAAACCATTCATAGAAATACTTGGATGTCATTCATCGTTCCGTTTGGAAAGACAAAGGCCAGAAATCTCCTTTGTGAGATTTATTAAAGTATCATTAGGTTTATCTTAATTTTTTCGAATATTAGTAATAAAAAAAATTGGACACCACACGGAATGAAATGAATGGAACAAGATAAAACTAAGGGAGAAATCAAGAAAGTTAAAACTAAAGACCCCAATCAAGTTTCCCTTCAGTCTAGGAAGCACAGAGAAATACCCGTTAAATTAACACACTTAACAGTTGTTTTAGGTGGGAGACTCAAGTCAAGGACACCAGTAACCTTGCTGATACCACGATTCTAGGGCTGAGATACCGAAAAACAATTTCTTTAACTAAATCTGTCAGATACAGTGACATTTCTATCCTGGGTGCTAGCTTGGCCGATGGACGTTTCGTCCAGACACACTTGTCTGAACGGACAGTTCGCTGAACGGACCTCTACTACAGACTATAGACTGCACAGCCATTTCAAAATCCCATAAAACGAAAGTTATTACGAAAGATAAGTAATTAAAATTATTGAAAAGGTCATAATCTAACTGCTCTCAGGCGGTAGACACAAGCAACTGAAGTGACATTAAAGGTATAAAAACGTTTTGATTTAAACTAGCGACACTCTAATTTCGAAGTACGAAATAATAATAATAAAAAAAAATAAAAAAGGGATGTGGCATACTAGTCAGCTCAAATGACTTATCGAGGTAAACACGTACCACTGACAATGTCTTTTGCTGAAATGCACGACGGGCAAATGACCACGAACATTTTTCTTAAATATTTGAAAGGGCAGAAAATTAATAATTTGAAAGGAGACACGAACAGAATGCAAATAAACTTTGTAAAGAAATTAAACATCCAAAAATGTCCATGGAAAATTTCAAAAGGCTTAACAAGCAAATGTGCAAATATAAAACCTAAGGCTTTTTAATAAGATAAACGAAGGACTATCATGATGTTTGGTCATCCACACGGCAAAACTCCACCTAAATAGAAAACCGGCACTGTATAGCCACAGAGTGGAAAATATCTACAGTAGCCTACACTTCAGTTGTGGGTTCATGTCACCGACAGGTGCTGGCCCCTGGCGGACGGGATCTATTCCATAATAAACTTGTTGCAAACTATTTTTCCATTCTTACATTTATTAGATTCACGTGATTTCATTTTCAGGAATGTATTGGACACACTAGTGTTGAATGTATCTATTTATTGACCATCAAGGAAAAATCCGAAAAATTTGGTGCTAAATAGGTATAAAGAAACATTACCTCTGGCCAATAAAAACCATACATTTGTTTCTTCTAAGTTCCTAATTTCTGTGAAATTACTAATTTTCACAAGAATTCCAAAACAACAAATCTACAGTGAATTCGGGTTTCCAAAGAGTGAAAATGTTTTCATAATTAGATGATATAAGAATTCGTATGGTTAGTCATACAGATTTGAATGCTGACAATATTTTTGATGGAAAAAAGTACAAGAATCGCAAATAGAGTAGCCATCACAGGAATGTGATTATTTAAAATAATTATTAGATAAATAATGACGAAATAAATAATCATAAACACTTGAGTAAATAAATTAAAATACGAAGACGTGGGACCACATTGACGAATGTTTAGTAAAGAAGCAAATTAATGCAAGGCCTTTTGTGTTTTATACTGCAAGGAGATTTCGTGAGTGCTCATCACCAGTCTATAAACCTAGAAGTTTTCTTTAGCTTGCTATTCCACTGTCTTATATTATGCAAAGTCTGTTGATACAATTAAATGAACAACATGGTATTTCAATAGAGGACACACAGTACATTCTCTTATGTTGCTGAAGTGTTCACTGATACGAGGAATCATAATTGTCATGGCCATGCTCGCAGCTCTAAGGTTTTGATTAGTCACGTCCATTTAGCCACGCCTGGATCCCATCCACGTAGTGCTGGGAGCTGTCGGGTGTCCAGATGAATTTAGTCTGGTGCACACAAATCCAGAAACCTACAACCATCTTCAGCTGCCTGTCGATATCTCTTGCTAATGAGTTCCCTTGTTACTGACTGCAGAACTTCAGATAATAGGTCTGTTAGGCTCTTTTGATCTCCAAGTGTAAATACTGCAGGCGTCCTTGGGTGTAGGTTGGATAGTTCCAGAAATACCAGTCTATGTTGGGTTGCGTTGGCTTGATGGCGGTGCAGTCGTTGAACCACCAACCACCTTCATTTTGGTTCAGTGAGCAGCTTCCTGTAGCTGGAAGAATATGTTTCTCTTACTAATTCTGGCAACTAGAAGATGAAATGATATCAGGGTTGATCCATATCCTCCACAACAGCAATAATAACACTGAATAAGGCAGAGATGCCACATTAAAAGTTTATGATAGTGTAGATTCTGATGGTGCAAAAATCTTCTTTAAGATCAAAATCTGTGGTTCAAAGAGCAAAGGAAGAAGAAACACTCAGATTGTGGTTTTAAGGAGTGATTCCCTGATCTAGAATAGCCTGAGACACATACACAAACACACACACACACGCAAACTCACACAGATATATATATATATATATATATATATATATATATATATATATATATATATATATATATATATATATATATATATATATATATATATATATATATATATATATATATATATATATATATATATATATATATAATATATATATATATATATATATATATATATATATATATATATATATATATGCACATTCACAGAGCTATTTAATACAGCTTCTCTTTGTAAAGTCCAACATAGACACCTGAAATTTGTTATATATATATATATATATATATATATATATATATATATATATATATATATATATATATATATATATATATATATATATATATATATATATATATATATATATATAAATATATATATATATACATTTTTTTTTTTTTTTTTTTTTTTAAGGGCAATAGGTTACCTACGATGACTGAATAATAAACACGTTTCTTTGCTGTTAATGCTGTCCATCTGATTTTTTTGCTGAATTAAAGAAGAATTATTCAGTTTTTAAGTAACATGCGACGACCACTATTAATTACACCCAAGCTATTTCTCGTATCTTTGGAAAATAATGTCGTTTTACATTAACTATCCATCCTTAATTCGAGATAGTGAATGTCCCAGTATACCTTAGTTTAACCAGACCACTGAGCTGATTAACAGCTCTCCTACGACTGGCCCGAAGGATTAGACTAATTTTACGTGGCTGTGAACCAATTGGTTACCTAGCAACGGTACCTACAGCTTATTGTGGAATCCGAACCACATTATAACGAAAAATGAATATCTATCACCAGAAATTCTTCATTGGCCGGCCGGGGAATCGAACGCGGGCCCAGTAGAGTGCTAGCCGAGAACGATACCGACCCTGCCAATGAAGAACAGTGAATGTCCCAAATGCATACGTGAAGAGCTGGTTTGGGCTATTTACTGTTGATTACACATGTGCTCAGTGTACAGGCAGTACACTGATTTATAAAACACACACCAAAAAATAAGTAAAGTTGAACAGAAACAAAGATAACCCCATAAAAAAGAAAGAAACCAAAGCACAGTCTGAGGCTAATTTAACACCCAGTTGAGTAAGTAGGCAGTAACCAGGCTTATGATTTTGTCATATATACATCAAGAAACTAACGTTAAGACGTCAGTTATGAAAATAAGGAAGTACATTTACTGGTTCGGAGATTATGTATTAGTCGAATCATTTTTCCTTCCTTATGTGAAATTATCAACTTGAGGGTGTCAGAGCATACCCATCTTCTATCGTTGTTTTGTTTTTCTCATGTTTTGGCGTTTAATGCCAGTTATTCCCTCAAACGTTTCCTTCCTTCCTCCTTTCTCAGCATAAAGACTTAGACAACACCTCAGCTACATAATAATAATAATAATAATAATAATAATAATAATAATAATAATAATAATAATAATAATAATAATAATAATAATAATAATAATAAACTGTGTAAATGCATTTGGATTTCAAGAAATATAACGAATGGTGTTCTTTCTTACTCAGTTTATCATTATCTCTGTCTCTAGTACAGAATGACGCCCCATCTAGAATCCAGTTTGTTGCCGGTGGGTTGACAAATAAGTCATAGCCAGTGCTGGACGTTGCATCGTAGCCAGATATAGTCAGTCGGTAACTGTAAAATAGGAAACATAAGGAGCCTCATTTAGAGTTCCAGTGATTTACTTTAGTAATCCTGTTTTAAATCCTGATTAACTTACGCTTTCAAAGATTTTACGAAGTATACCAAGTTCAAAACCCTGATTTGTAGTTCCAAAGATTTTAAAGGGTAGATCATATTTTAAATACTGATTTATAAGGCCGATGATTGATAGAGTAACCCTGTTTTGCAACCAAGCTGAAATGAACCAAAAAAGGTTTGGATGACTAAAACCTCCTACTGTATCTAATAACATGTTTTCAAACAGGGCTTTCTTACTTCGCAGATCCACCTAAGTAACCGATTTCCCGTTCCAGAATCCAGAATCCTGATCCTTTCAGAGGAATACATCAATAATTTTTGTAAATTGCCAACAGATTCATTAAGACTCATAACCTCACTGGATTCACTGAGACTCAGCACTCACTGGATTCTCCGAGACTCACTAGCTCACTGGTACTAAAACTCGTGGGATTCACCGAGTCTCATAATCTCATATGATTCACTAAGACTCATAAGCTCGTTACTTTCAACAAGACTTATATTATAGATATAATGGACTCAATGAGGCTCACATACTCTCTGGATTTAATAAGACTCATAAACTTCCTGGATTCACTAAAACTCATAAACCTACTGGATTCACTAACTCATAAATTTCCTGGATTCAGTAAGACTCATAAACTTCCTGAATTCAATAAGGCTCGTAAGCTTCCTACATTCAATAAGACTCAAAAGCTTACTGGATTCACTAAGACAGAACTCCACTGATTTGACAAAGCTTGTCCTCAGGACAATGGTCTTGGGTGTTGATGAATTTCCACTGAATGCAAAATGAGAATTCTTTCGTCATCACAGTCTCCTGGAACGGGAAATCGTTATTCTTATCACGCTTAGGAATAAACAGGCATGACAAAGCAGGAAGAAGGAACAAAGTAAGACCTGTCCCTCGGATGGGTGAAGATCATAGACATTTGGGAAAACTGAAGGAAGAGAAAATCAAAGCTGGCATCAGAGGGAAAGAAAGCCGCCGTAGCGCAAGAAGAGGTTAACAGAAGGATATCACGAAATTAACTAAAGGAATTTGAAATCAGTTGCTCCTTGGGGCCATTTTTCGAATCACTGCCTTCAAACTATGACTTTTAATGAAACTTTCCTAATAAAAACTTTGACACCGTTGCCTGGAAAGCCGTTGGTAAATTTTCTCTTTAGTTAAAGTGGAGCGAAGGTTGCGAAATGAGTACTTTACTGTACTTTGTACTTTCACTTCCGACGCTGAACAGCGAATAGACTAAAGTCCTGGTGCTTCCGTCAGGATGAATCCCGTGCATCCTCATGTGATGTGCAGTGGCTCCCGTTAATGCGTGCAGGTGTTCATTGCCTGTAATGACGACGAGTGAATCAACAGAACCATGAGTTTAAAAGATCAACTTAAGTTTACCTCCGTGGTATTTTCAGGCAACCCCATACAAGGTTTGAAAAAAAAATCATATATCTATATATAAAACAAATTAGAAAAATTATTTAGACTTCGCTCGTTTGAGTTCAGTTACAAGTGGCTTTAAGGATGATTTTTTTTCTTTTATTTAGAAAAATACATTTTACAGTTCACTTTACTATTCAATACATATACAATATATGTAATTTAAGTAAAAAATCAACAAATATGTCACAATATTTTATGTATATAAATATACTTAAATTTACTATGTACATACATACATATACACAAATCCATATACTGATAGTACACATACTCATTATAGTATACACATTCATATGTATCTGTATATATTACATCTCCAGGTAACTACGTGTAAAATGAGAATTAAAGTTTTTAAATGATTTACGCAAATAACCATTAATGTTAGTGATTCACATTCTGGAATGAAGTCTTCTATTGAGTTGCTTACTCAATAGATATGAAAAATTTACCTGATTATCCCCCTTAGAAAAAATCAGTAACTTTTTCAGCCTTCTATCTGCCTATGTCTTTATCGCTAAAACTGGTTATTTATCCCTATTTATCCTTATTCTCAAACTCCCTGCAACCGACATCAGTTTGCTGCGGTAAAAGTTTAGCTTTTCCATTCGTTATCACACGGGGCAATAACCCGACCGACATGCGCCAGAATCTGAACAGAAATGTTTTTCATCATTATCTCTCTCTCTCTCTCTCTCTCTCTCTCTCTCTCTCTCTCTCTCTCTCTCCTCCTGTAAGTCCAGCCCGTCTGTTTCAGCCTTAATATAATAGTTGTGTAGTATCTATCTCCACTCATGTTCACTTGGGACGATAATTACCCAGCCAGTATTCCCCATCTGCGGAACCAAAGCCCCGTTTGTACTCATCCCAGTCTCTCTTGAAATTGCAAGGAGGGTCCACGGTTTTGTTTCTGCACAGGTTTATGGTCCATCCATCTCTGCACTTTACTTTCACAGGGGGACAGATGCTGAGAGGGACAGGCAAGTGATTAGTAGAGAGAAAAAAGCACTAGTGAAGCAGCGTTTAATGCAGCGCTTTAGTCAGTCAATTTAATCTACTAGACGACGATGGGCAAAGACAAAAAAAAAAAAAAAAAAGAAAGGAAAGCAGACTAGCAAGTTAGTTGTAGAAAAGAATCAGGATGGCAAATAACCTCTACAACAATTTTAGGCAACTAAATGAGTTTTAAAAGAAAATCAGGGTCCTAAAGAAGTTGTAGAAACATCCAGGATAGCAAGGAACTTTTAAAAAGATTAGGATAGAAAAATGTGAAAAAAACAGGCTATCATATAAGTTAGAGAAAAAACCCGGCTAGCAAAAAAACTGTAGAGAATAAATTGTAGAAATATAATTAGGTGAGCAAAAAAACTGTAGAGAATAAATTGTAGAAATATAATTAGGTGAGCAAAAAAACTGTAGAGAATAAATTGTAGAAATATAATTAGGTGAGCAAAAAAGAGAATAAATTGTAGAAATATAATTAGTGAGCTGTAGAGAATAAATTGTAGAAATATAATTAGGTGAGCAAAAAAACTGTAGAGAATAAATTGTAGAAATATAATTAGGTGAGCAAAAAAGAGAATAAATTGTAGAAATATAATTAGGTGAGCAAAAAAACTGTAGAGAATAAATTGTAGAAATATAATTAGGTGAGCAAAAAACTGTAGAGAATAATTAGGTGAGCAAAAAAACTGTAGAGAATAAATTGTAGAAATATAATTAGGTGAGCAAAAAAACTGTAGAGAATAAATTGTAGAAATATAATTAGGTGAGCAAAAAAACTGTAGAGAATAAATTGTAGAAATATAATTAGGTGAGCAAAAAAACTGTAGAGAATAAATTGTAGAAATATAATTAGGTGAGCAAAAAATTGTAGAGAATAATTAGGTGAGCAAAAAAACTGTAGAGAATAAATTGTAGAAATATAATTAGGTGAGCAAAAACTGTAGAGAAATAAATTTGTAGAAATATAATTAGGTGAGCAAAAAAACTGTAGAGAATAAATTGAGACCAAAAAAACTGTAGATAACAATTCTTGAAAGCAAACAAACCGTAGAAAAAATGAAGCCATCAAATGAATTATAAGTAAAATCGGGCTACTAAATAAGGAGTTAAAATTGAATCAGGATGCTACATAAACTACAGAATCACAGTTGGGCTAAAAAAGAAAAGCAGTAGAAAAATCTGGCACGCAAAGAATTTTTATAAAAATATCAGAATAAGAAATTATTTGTTCTAAAGGATAATTTATGCACCGTCCACCATCCATTTAAAATTTAAATGATTTCTTTTTGTTTATTTCAGAATCTACTGAATGTCTGTATGATTATGACACTTGTGGATTAATTCAACACAATTGATGCATTTCATTCGTTTCTAGTGAAAATTAAGTTTCCTTCACAGAGGAAATTAGACAAAATAGATTTTTACCTGCTGGGACAAATTTCAGCGATTCCAGTGTAGTTCGGCCCATAATCCGAGCAGCTTTTTGGACAAGTACAGGCTGAAGAAGTTCAAAGAAATTAACGATAAGACGTAGGATGAAGCATTACCATATATTCTCCATATGACTGTAGAACCAACACATAATTTGACCGATCGAAGAATCAAAATTATATGAAGATTTGTAGTTGTCTTGACTTGTACTATTTGGGATAATGTTGGTGCTGGGTAGTTGTGCTGTGTGTCACTGGTTTATGAATGTTATGCTAAAAAAAAAAAAATAAATAAATAAATAGAAAAACGAAGTAATATAGAGAAACATAGCAAGAACGAACCAAATAAAATACTCAAAATAGAAAAAAATAAAAGCAGGAATTTCATGCAATAAAACAATATTGCTGTTTGGAAAATTAACTTAATTTTTGAGTTTATATTCATAAGTTCATGTAGCCTAACAGACAAAGGGAATGTATGAACAATAATAATTGTATCAAAGGAGATGAGTCAGAGTTTAAACATGTAAAAAATACTACAAATGCTATTAGCAGTTTCGCATTTTCTTTACATTGCATTTGTTATGAAACAAAATTCGAGGTAATTTATACCACAATTGTACGAAGTTCAGCTGAATACCTGGGAAATGAAGACGAACCCAGGTAAACTGTTGAATAACAATGTTGATTACCATTACAATGAGAGAGTTAACCACTTTGGTAACAAGAGGGTTCTTAATGGTAACCTAGAATCAAACATCCAGCAAATTTCTCTTATTTTGGCCTAATTCCGGCTACAGAAAGGAACCATGAAACTGAAAGACACATGGAATACTAGCCACAAAGAGTTCACTGCAATGAGGTTCCGGCTATATAAGTGATAGAAAGGGGCTTTGAAATTCAAAATTAACAAACGGAATACAAGTAACAGAGTCCTTCTTGGAGGTTCTCGCTAAAAAAAATTTGCAAAGCTATCAAGGCTAGAAGGACATTATACTCCTATTTTTTAAGTCTTTATGCCTAAACTAAATTAACTCTTACGTGAATGCCTTTGCTAAGTTTTTTGACAAAATGAAGGATATCATTTGCATCCTAAGCTCTTTACTCTAACGAATTAAATATCTCATTTTAGATGCCGAGAAGTGGACAGAATACAGTCGCATAACACAACCGAGCTGAACTCACCCACTCCTGGTTCGCCAGTTGCTGGACACACTGCTCCTGGAATCGCTGGTCCACCACAAGTAATTCCTGCCGTTGTTGTGCTTGTGGGAATTGCTTTTGATGTGGTAGTAGTTTCAGTAGGGATTGTTGTTGTAGTTGTTGGTACTGGTGTTGTTGTAGTTGTAATGTCAATGGTCGTTGTTGTTGTGAGAACTGGTGGTGTTTTAGTAGTAGTGGTTGTTCCAAAAGGCGTTGTTGTGATTGTAGTTGTAACAGGGATTGTTGTTGTCACTGTTGTAGGAGCTGGTGTTGTTATAGTAGTTGTTCCAAAAGGCGTTGTTGTGGCTGTAGTTTCAACAGGTGTTGTTGTTGTTATTGTGGGAAGTGGTGTGGTCGTAGTAGAAGTCCCAAAAGGCGTGGCTGTGGTTGTATTTTCAACAGGTGTTGTTAGAGTTATAGTTTCCATGGGCGTTGTTGAAGTAGTTGAAACTGGCATTGACGAAGTAGTTGGTGCTGAAACGAACAATCTCTTTTTCTTTAATTTACAAACATCACACAAGCAACAAAATATTGCAGTTCACAAACATGAAATTGTATCATTTGAAAAATGTTCCATTGATTGGAAAAAAATTGCTTCTAAACAATTTTTATTCCTTAAATGTTGAAGAAATGTTGACGACAAGGCAAAGATGGAAAAAATCTATAGACAAACATAAAAAATGACGATTGTTGAAAATAAGGCAGAAGAAGAGAGGGACCAGCAAAGACAAAGGATTGATAACTGATGGACTGATGAAGACAAAGTAGTAGAAGAGATAAACTGGTAGACAAAACAGCAGAATATACTACCTGTCGTAGACAAAATAACAGAAGAGGCGGTCCCTAGAGATAAAGCAGCAAAATGGACAGTTTCAGACGTAGCAGTAGAAACAGAATAATGAAGACCAAGTAAAAGGAGAGATAAAGCAGCAGAGGGGACGGTCTGCTGGATTCGTAAGCAAGACGAATGTTGAACTGAAATCAACAAATCAGGACTGTCGAAAACAAAGCAGCAAAATAGAAGAGCTGTTGAACAAAAAGTTGCATAATAGATGAGCTGGTGAAGATAACACAGCAGAAAGAGCGCTCTGTTCAAGGAAAAGCAGCAAACCAGATGGACTGTTGAACAAAAAGCAACAGAGACAACGAGCTGTTGCAGACAGGTAAGCAAAACGTTTGATGGTTCATAGTACCAAGATGTGGAACTGAATGCATTTGATTAGTGTGTCAGTGTTTGAAAATAGATATTCAGAACCAAAAATTTCCCAGTAAATTCAGAGCAAGGAATGTTATTATGTAGGACTAAGATTGGTTAGGTAGGCGGTGATATAGGTAAATATGATGCCAGTGTTATAAGTAGTAAGTAAACTAGACACCCTAAAGAACCCCTTAATAGTTTATGAGATGTTCTTTATTTTCCTTGATTCTAGAAAAATACACATGCATCCCTCTATCAGATTTTACAAATCCTCTCACATCGAACTCTTCGCTCTAGTATATCAGTTCCAATATCATTAGAGTTCATATTTCTATCTTTTTTGCTCCATCCATTTTATAGTCACACTATTCTCTGGTTTGTTAACATTTGCAGGAATTTGCTGACGTACGCGTGTCCCACAGTCCTGGACATTGTATGTGGCCAGGAATTTCCAGGGTGGAAATTCCACGTTGATATAAAAGTGCATCGTCTGCTTTACATAATGTGTCAGACCATGGAAGGCCGTCTAGTAATATACCTGATCTGTTCACTGTTCCTGGAGGCCTTTCCTTCAAACTCTACTCTATCAGTCAAGTGATGCTCCTTCCTCTCATTTCTCTTCAAATCTCACTGCAGTTCTCATACTTAGTTCCACTTTAAAGAGCTGAGTGGGGAAAGGGTGGGCAGGTGGCATTTAAACGTACGTAAATGCTGACACACTAGTTACAAGGCTAAAGCCTTGCTTTTGTAAAATACAGTAATTTAGCTTCAAATGGGTCTGCCTACAGTGAAAACATTTTGATTTGTTATAGAGTTTTCATATTTCTCATCACTACCTCTTTAAGTGCCTCAGCTCTTGATCTAAGCCTTCGCAGCCAACGTCTTCAGAATTCGAGTTCCTGAGTGTCAGATGTTAGGTATTGATATCTATGCTACACCAAGAGGTGGAATTCTTTTAGGAATGATTCTGGAGGCAGGGAAAAAGCTCTCAATATTTTTAATCTTTATATTGTGAAACAGATCATCAAATACTGGGGAATATTTCTTAAAATAATAAAAATACAAAGTGAATTCAGACTTACGGGGCACACAGCAATAGCAGCTGATTCCTTTGCAGAGGCTATTCAAAACCACTCCACCGCATCTATTTGGATTGCTGACGCAATATCCCCCGTACCCCTCGCATTCTGTTGTTATCCGGCAGGCGGATGTACAGCAATAGACGTCTTGTGCTGCACAGTAAAACATGGTTCTTGAGGGTGGAATGCATGGATTAAGCCACCAGCCATTATAATAGTTCAGGCATTTGTTGTTGTCACACCCTGCCAAGAAAAAAAATTATATATTAAAACGAGAAACATTGTTTTGGTGTGTGTAGTCTTTAATTGACATATAAATTAGACATAAAAACTATTAAAACAGCCGTAGAAAATGGCACGCCAGAACCATTAGTTTCAGATTACATAAAATATCAGTAACGCCATTTCGAAGGCATCTAGTACTTAATGTAATAGTTACAGAACATTTCATGATCCCGCCGGAAGAAATCAGGTTTGTGGTCAGTAAGATAACGCAGCATACCTGGTAACTTAGCCCTAAGGAGCTCATCAGGCCTGAAAGTTCTCACAGGGTCTGGGCAACAACGGCTGCTTTCCGCAGGGCAAAGAGAGGCGAAATCCTCAGCACAGCTCAGTGGAGACCTGCATATCCCTGTAGTTTGACCGCTGCAGTCATAATTCATCGACGATACACAAGATGAAGGGCACAAGACCTGCATTTGTACAAAAGAGGGACTCAAGTAATCTGTCTATGTATGTACGTATGTATGTATGTATGTATTTATGTATGTATGTGTATGTGTATATATATATATATATATATATATATATATATATATATATATATATATATATATATATATATATATATATATATAAATTATGTATATATATATATATATATATATATATATATATATATATATATATATATATATATATATATATATATATATATATATATATATATATATATATATATATATATATATATATATATATAAATTATATATATATATATATATATATATATATATATATATATATATATATATATATATATATATATATATATATATATATATATATATATATATATATATATATATATATATATATATATATATATATATATATATATATATATATATATATATATATATATATATATATATATATATATATATATATATATATATATATATATTATAATATATAAAGTTTGACAAGGAAAAATTAAACAAAAGGTATGATCCTGACCTTAGTAGATTCTGAGGATGCAAAAACCATACAAGGGCTGCATAAGGCAGTTTGGATCACAAAGATGGGCAGAGTGGGGAGGCAGGAACATGTAATCGCCGAGCAAGGAATATCTCAAAACGAAGGCCAAAGAATAATGGAAAACTCAAACTTCCATCAGCTCAGAAGCAGAGGGTCGATTACATGTAGCAAAGTCAACAAGCCTTCAACGAGGACTAGTTTCCTTTCTTTGGGTACCGTCCAATATCTTGTGAAGTTGGTTGAACTACTTGAGTTCATTTCTTAAGCACGAGAGAATAGAGTGTGCACGCTTGCCGGATAAGATTTCATACATTTCATTTGACCTAATGATTTCTACACCTTCAAATGGTTACCAAAAGCGGATGTATTGAACAGAGAGGAAGTACCTGAGGATGTATGAAAAAGGTAGGGTGACGGTAACTTACCAGTCCCACTGTCAGAATGATAAGCACTTTGAAATCGTCGTCCATGGCAGAGCTTCCCGACTGCTTCGTCACAATTAATAGGTCTGGAAGGAATCACAGTCAAAATTGTAAGGTCGCAGCATTAATGAGAGAGAGAGAGAGAGAGAGAGAGAGAGAGAGAGAGAGAGAGAGAGAGAGAGAGAGAGAGAGAGAGTACTGTCATTTTGAAACTTGAATAGTCTGAGCTTGAAGAGTAAATCAAATAAAAGAGCAACACTGCATTCAAGAATAAAGCATCAAATAACAAAAGCATAAAGTAGAAGAATGGATTCTGAGTAAGCCATTTTAAATATTGATACAATATAAAATGAAAACACTTATTTTTCTTAAATATGTTGAAAATTTACATATTGTTAAAAAATAAATCAAAAGACGTTCTTTTCTTGAGTAGGCTAATGTTTGAATTGTTTTCACCTAATCAGCGACTGTAATAGAGGTAACCGGAAAGATTTTTGAAAATATTTCTTGTTCTTTGCATACTCCCTATTTAGTGCATAGAGAAAATATAACAGCAGAAAAATACTTAACTGTTTTATCTCTGTTATTTCCATTGTTAGCATATTAGTCATTGTTTTACAATAGTAAAACAGTGATTAAAGTTTTACAGAACTGTTTACAGCATTCGTTAATATTTGGATGTAAATAATACTACTGCGCAAGGCTAGACTTTTTTTTTAATATGTGAAGGGTAACGTATCGAATGTCACACGTTAACACGAGGTGTGATGTCAAAGGCGAAATTAAGAAATCAATGGTAAAGTTCATCCAACTTGGAGTGTGAGCCAACGGCTTCACTTTGAATGTCTTTGGTTTGCAAGATGGAAAATGACAAACATTCAATCCTGCTGATGCGACCAAATTGCTGGCACACCATGAGCAGTAATAATCCATGGAGGCATTTATAATGTAGTGTGATGTAAAATTTCAGATTTTTCAAGTACAGGTCAAAGGTTATGAAGCGGAAAGTGCCACAAAAACATTAGCAAGAGCGAGGCAAGGGAGCGGGGAATGATCTCCGGGAAGATTGTCTTGATTTACCTGTTCATTAGAACGAATGACGTTCAAGTTACGACTGTTGGGCCTTCCAGATTATGTTTTTAAGCCTAAACGCACAACCCTTTACGAATCAAATTCTTTTTCTAATTTGATTTTCGCTGGAGAGTCTAGATTACTGATAGGTTTGAGGTCTCTAATGACGCTATTTTGAGGTTTTTTGAAGTGTTTCTGTCGATTTAATGTAACTGAGGGAGGGGGAATATGCTCGCATATTTGGTATAAACATTGGAATGTATTGCAACGAAAGTTGAAGGTTTCTGCACATTCCGTTGTAGGTCTAGCAATCAGCATAAAGATATTCAAGGGCCAGAGAGAGTTCTTGGGTACAAATTCAGAATTTTGCACACCATATAAAAACAATAATTTTAAACAGAGAGGAGAATGTGTGTAGGTCTTTTATCTAATAAAGAAGATTTTCGTCAAAACTGATTTGAAATTTCCATTACCAAAGAACATTCCTTGCTTAAACCATTCTTTGTCCCCTGCTTTAATAATGCTTTGGTCAACATAAAACATTTGTTCATTTCGGATAATAAATGAAAATTCTGTTTTCTCAAAAGAGTTTACTTCCTGGGTCTAGCAAAACTAGAGATTTTAAACAGTTTCGTGAGAAGTTGATAATACGAGTTATAAAGATTTAAGTTTCCGCTGATTCGATATGGTGATTATCTATCCGGATGTCACAGGAAATAGGTTTTTATCTTTACAAGCCGTCTGTCGCAATATGAATAGCACTGGCACAATACGCCAGGGACTTTTATATCTTGAATATTCTCTAAGGAAAGACACTTCACGGAGAATCGAGGTTTGTCAACTAGAAAAAAAACGTGGAAAAATTTAAAATGTGAAAAGCTAAAAGTAAGTTTATCTATCAGCCTTCTTACACCTTCGCTTTCTATCTAAAGTATATGCGACCCTGATCAATGGATTCCACAAAGAAGGCCAGTTATCAAAATTCCTTACATGTTTTCTATAGAAGCCAGAGAGAAAATAAATATTTAGACATGTCCTTACTACTACTAAAAGACCTTTTGCATCTTTTGACTCTAGAAATAACAAACCTTAAAAGAAGAAAAGTTACGAGATAAGATATACCTGTGTGAAGCCTGGAAGATGCCTGTCGCCTGCACCTCAAGGTGAAGGTTACTCACGCTTATATACTCTGAGGAGACGGTGCAAATAGCCGTATTATTACCTTCAGGTGGGTGATAGACACAAGGGTAGGGGGAGGGGTATTTCAAGTATTCAGAGGGCTGAAAACCCTGGTATTCTTCCTATTTTTCTTTTTATTCCTTTCTCTAAGAACCTTCGAATAAAAGCAGCGTTAGATATTTGGTTGTTAATTTATCGATAATAATATTATTATTGACACTAGTGATATTTAGAGGCCCTGTTTCTTACCTCTGAACTGTTTGGTATTTTCTTTTTTGCTTCCGTATTTTTTTATTCTACTTTCTAATTTCAAAATGATCTTGCAGTATGTTGCATTTATAGAGTTGTGCATAATTTTCGACTTCTTACTTCAATAGTTTGGGAAAGACTCGAGAAGAGTTGGGAAGTTCTTGAAATAACGTATTTATATAATAATAATAATAATAATAATAATAATAATAATAATAATAATAATAATAATAAAATCAAATAAATTTTTCATCTTAAATTTCATGCGAATAAAATGAAAACGCACAAGACAATATTCTTATTGTTAACTTTTAACTTCTGTATAAAGTACATAGTTTTTTCAAAGCATAGAATAGGGAGCGGTCACCGTTATTTCCCTCTCTGGAGCCAGTCTCCTTTAGGGGAAAATGAAGAACGTTGAAAACTACCATTAATGCTTCTTACCATAACATCCCAGGCAGTGGTGTAAATGCCATGACCATCTCCGAACAACCGTTTCAGAAAGTCTTTAGTTCATGTAGCTGTTTTCCTTGGCAAAACACAGAGGCAGGATAAAATGGGAGAATGCTTTTTCAACACCGCAGTCACTGTGGGGACAACTGAAAAGGAGCCGGAAGTTGCACAAACATTTTGTGCTCCAGGTTCACAATGGCGTTCTCTAAACTGAAGAGTGACTGAAGTCTTTCAGAATGTGAATGACTCTTCTGAATGTTAATTCCAAAACTGGGTAACTTTTGTGTTTATTCTTCGAAATGGTAAGAAAATTCAGGATAAATTTACTGTAGGCTATTTTATGTAAAAGATTATTTACCTGAAGGAAAATTCATTTTTATTGTTTTAGACCCGTTGGCTCTTCCTTCTAAGCTACTGTAGGTACACATACAGCATATTGCTACTAGGATATTATTCCAAAACCATAGAAATTCCAGAATACGAAAATTGTTTGGCTCCAAAAAATTTTACTTATATACTGGATTCACTACGTCAATATTTTGATGAAATCCTCATGAACCAAGCGCTTTTGCGTGTTATCATTATCATTATCAATTTTTTTGTTTTTGTTTTTTTAGTAGATGAAACATATTCACATGGAACAATCACACAGGTGCCACTGACTTCATATTCAAGCTTCCAAAAAATGTTGGTTTCAACCTCCCACCGCAGACCCTACACTGCAGCGGTAACTGATCATGATACAGACCCAGTGATTTTTCATCGCCCTTGAGGAGATGTGAACCCGCAACATGTGAGTGTCATTCCACGACACTAACCGCTATACCAGCGGACCTGATTTAGTGTTAAGTATATCATAATATAAATAAAAAATGTTTTTGTTTTTGCCTGTTTGTTACTGATGAAAAAATCTGGATATTTTGGTATGCAATTCGAGTGGATTTTCAATAGGCATTTGTGGAATTTTGACAAATAACTTTACTTGTGGAGCAGTTTTGACCCAATAAGTTTATTTGAAGATAATTTCAGCAAAGAATCAGTGTGAAAAGAGGTATGGCTTAGTGGAAAAATTGCTTCCCTGACGCCTGAGCAAGAAATATCAGATAGCATGCTTCAGCAAGTGGTCCCAATACCAACCTGAGGGACTGGTAGAAAATGAGCAGGAAATATTACTCTGGAAGTACAGTATCAGGAAGGAAAGGCTGATGCAAGCATGTCGACAGGACCTGACTCTGATCAACAAAAATGGCAGCAAAGTATCACTCATATAAGTCGCAGTAACGTGGAACACCAGGGTAAAGGAGAAAGAGAGAGAGCATTTGCGGACTGCATTGGGATGGCCATGTGATACACCAGTGGAGGTAGTGTCCATAATCATTGGAACACTAGGCACGACACCAAAATCCCTTAAGAAAATTTTGCGTAGATAAGATGGGGCCGAAGTAGCCACGGCTCAAGCGAAGACCGTGCTGCTAAGAACAACACATAAATCAAGAAAGTGATGGGCACCGATAGAAGCAGTATGCAATCCGAAGCCCCATGCTATAAAACAGCAGTCTATACTGACTATGATGGACAAATATTAATAATAATAATAATAATAATAATAATAATAATAATAATAATAATAATAATAATAATAATAATAATAATAATAATAATAATAATAATAATAATAATAATAATAATAATAATAATAAAATACTTACAGTAGCATGAGCCTTAAAATGGGGAAACAAAACCGTAATTATGTAACTCTACAAATATATAGAGAGATTTCGAGAATCTGTACGATTCCACTTTGAAAAAGGAATAGTTAAATCCCTCTAGGTTAGTAAGTGCCCAGACTAAATAACTGATAGATCGACAGATAGGTTTCTATTGCTGACGTCCCAAAAATGCCATTTGGTTCTCAGATTCATGATGTCATCTGATCTGAAACTACAGTGATTGAAAAAGGTCGTCCATACACCTCTGCTTTTTTAAATTTGTGGAATATTCGTGGTAAGGAACAGAGTAATCCAAGCGAAGTAATTGTTATTAATTACCTTCATTCTGAAGGCTTGCATATGTTGGGTACCTGAGATAATGGCTTTCATGAAGGAAGTGAGTAATTTATAGCACACTAATTAGTTATGAAGCCTTAATGATGAACATTCATTACAGCAATCGTACGATAATTTCCTCATAATTGCATACGAAATAGAAATTACAAAATTCACCTGCATAAAAGACCTTTGAGCGTCAACTGTTAAATAAAAAAAAAAAAAAACACGTGTACATATTCAGACCCAAAGAGCAAGTGTTCCATCAGGTAAGCCATCAGGTGGGCCATCAAGATGTGAAGTTAATTATTCTAAGTGAAAATAATCAGAGCCTCGTGACACCTACAGTTCACACTTTCCTTCATTTTCCCTGTTCTATTGCGTCTGCTTCCAAGTTTTGGATTTCTCTTCATGATTTTGTTTTCCTGATTCCTATGACCTGCCCTTCCTTTGAAAGTTGGAAGCCGATCTGAAACTTGCTTCCTCAGAGGCTTTTCCCTAATGTCATCCATTAACACTCAGGGCAAACTATCCTTCAAGTATTGATTGATTGATCGGCAATTATCTAGTGTTACACCTTAGAATGCTTAAACTCTGATTTTCTGTTCTAAATAATATGCAAATTGCACAGTCGGTCATTTATACAATAAATGTTGTCTAATCAGAGCCAGCAAATTTATTTTTGAAGTCTTATTCCTACGCTATGGTTAGCGTGGATTCTTCATTGATTAGATAATCCAGCTTGTTAAGTGAATGAAAGCTGGCGTTAATCATTTCCTCAATTTTGCACTCGCATTTATCAAACTTATAAGTCAGAAGTTTAATGTCGAAATATAATTAATATGAAAACCCTAAATTAAAGGAACGGACAATATTTCGCAAAGACTTCAAGACATCAGGTTTATTTTTCAGGATAGAAAAAGTATGTGAAAAATTATTTGTGCCACTAGGGTTAGTATTTATTGCTTTTAACTTATTTACAGCAACCACTCCTTTGTGTTGGCGACTGGAAAACCGTTAATCATAAATCAATCAATCAATACTTGAAGGATAGTCTGCCCTGAGTGTTAATGGATGACATTAGGCAAAAGCCTCTGGGGAAGCAAGTTTCAGATCGGCTTTCAACTTTCAAAGGAAGGGCAGGTCATAGGAATCAGGAAAACAAAATCATGAAGAGAAATCCAAAACTTGGAAGCAGACGCAATAGAACAGGGAAAATGAAGGAAAGTGTGAACTGTAGGTGTCACGAGGCTCTGATTATTTTCATTTAGAATAATTAACTTCACATCTTGATGGCCCACCTGATGGCTTACCTGATGGAACACTTGCTCTTTAGATCTGAATATGTACACGTGTTTTTGTTTATTTTTTTATTTAACAGTTGACGTTCAAAAGTCTTTTATACAGGTGAATTTTGTAATTTCTATTTCGTATGCAATTATGAGGAAATTATCGTACGATTGCTGTAATGAATGTTCATCATTAAGGCTTCATAACTAATTAGTGTGCTATAAATTACTCACTTCCTTCATGAAAGCCATCATCTCAGGTACCCAACATATGCAAGCCTTCAGAATGAAGGTAATTAATAACAATTACTTGCTTGGATTACTCTGTTCCTTACCACGAATATTCCACAGATTTAAAAAAGCAGAGGTGTATGGACAACCTTTTTCGATCATAGTAGTTTCAGATGACATCATGAATCTGAGAACCAAATGGCATTTTTGCGACGTCAGCAATAGAAACCTATCTGTCGATCAATCAGTTATTTAGTCTGGGCACTTACTAACCTAGAGGGATTTAACTATTCCTTTTTCAAAGTGGAATCGTACAGATTCTCGAAATCTCTCTGTATATATTTGTAGAGTTACATAATTACGGTTTTGTTTCCCCATTTTAAGGCTCATGCTACTGTAAGTATTTTATTATTATTATTATTATTATTATTATTATTATTATTATTATTATTATTATTATTATTATTATTATTATTATTATTTGTCCATCATAGTCTGTATAGACTGCTGTTTTATAGTATGGGGCTTCGGATTGCTTACTGCTTCCATCGGTGTCCATCACTTTCTTAATTTATGTGCTGTTCTTAGCAGCACGGTCTTCGCTTGAGCCGTGGCTACTTCGGCCCCATCTTATCTACGCAAAATTTTCTTCAGGGATTTTGGTGTCGTGCCTAGTGTTCCAATGATTATGGACACTACCTCCACTGGTGTATCACATGGCCATCCCAATGCAGTCCGCAAGTGCTCTCTCTCTTTCTCCTCCGTCCTGGTGTTCCACGGGACTGCGACTTATATGAGTGATACTTTGCTGCTATTTTTGTTGATCAGAGTCAGGTCCTGTCGACATGCTTGCATCAGCCTTTCCGTCCTAATACTGTACTTCCAGAGTAATATTTCCTGCTCATTTTCTACCAGTCCCTCAGGTTGGTATTGGGACCACTTGCTGAAGCATGCTATCTGATATTTCTTGCTCAGGCGTCAGGGAAGCAATTTTGCCACTAAGCCATACCTCTTTTCACACTGATTCTTTGCTAATACTTGACGGTATTATTATCTTTCAGGAGAAGGATTGCGAAAGCAAGTATGAGAAGAATTTCAGGAAACTCTTCAAATAAACTTATTGGGTCAAAACTGCTCCACAATATTCTTGCAATATTGAAAATCCTTCACTCGAATTGCATACCAAAATATCCAGATTTTTTCATCAGTAACAAACAGGCAAAAACAGGCACCTTTAACATTTTTATTTATATTATAATATACTTAACACTAAATCAGGTCCGCTGGTATAGCGGTTAGTGTCGTGGAATGACACTCACGGGTTCACATCTCCTCAAGGGCGATGAAAAATCACTGGCTCTGTATCATGATCAGTTACTGCTGCAGTGTAGGGTCTGCGGTGGGAGGTTGAAACCAACATTTTTTGGAAGCTTGAATATCAAGTCAATGGCCCCTGTGTGTTTGTTCCATGTGAATATGTTTCATCTACTAAAAAAAAAATGATAATGATAATGATAATACCCAAAAGCGC
The DNA here is from genome assembly GCF_040412425.1 of Macrobrachium rosenbergii. NCBI lineage: Eukaryota > Metazoa > Arthropoda > Malacostraca > Decapoda > Palaemonidae > Macrobrachium > Macrobrachium rosenbergii. The sequence continues at coordinate 61,588,558 of NC_089749.1, read as the reverse complement.
TTGGTTCATGAGGATTTCATCAAAATATTGACGTGGTGAATCCAGTATATAAGTAAAATTTTTTGGAGCCAAACAATTTTCGTATTCTGGAATTTCTATGGTTTTGGAATAATACCCTAGTAGCAATACGCTGTATGTGTACCTACAGTAGCTTAGAAGAAAGAGCCAACGGGTCTAAAACAATAAAAATTAATTTTCCTTCCGGAAAATAATCTTTTACATAAAATAGCCTACAGTAAATTTATCCTGAATTTTCTTACCATTTCGAAGAATAAACACAAAAGTTACCCAGTTTTGGAATTAACATTCAGAAGAGTCATTCACATTCTGAAAGACTTCAGTCACTCTTCAGCTTAGAGAACGCCATTGTGAACCTGGAGCACAAAATGTTTGTGCAACCTCCGGCTCCTTTTCAGTTGTCCCCACAGTGACTGCGGTGTTGAAAAAGCATTCTCCCATTTTATCCTGTCTCTGTGTTTTGCCAAGGAAAACAGCTACATGAACTAAAGACTTTCAGAAACGGTTGTTCGGAGATGGTCATGGCATTTACACCACTGCCTGGGATGTTATGGTAAGAAGCATTAATGGTAGTTTTCAACGTTCTTCATTTTCCCCTAAAGGAGACTGGCTCCTGAGAGGGAAAAAACGGTGCCCACTCCCTATTCCATGCTGTGAAAAAACTATGTACTTTACACAGAAGTTAAAAGTTAACAATAAGAATATTGTCTTGTGCGTTTTCATTTTATTCGCATGAAATTTAAGATGAAAAATTTATTTGATTTTATTATTATTATTATTATTATTATTATTATTATTATTATTATTATTATTATTATTATTATTATTATTATTATTATTATTATTATATAAATACGTTATTTCAAGAACTTCCCAACTCTTCTCGAGTCTTTCCCAAACTATTGAAGTAAGAAGTCGAAAATTATGCACAACTCTATAAATGCAACATACTGCAAGATCATTTTTAAATTAGAAAGTAGAATAAAAAAAATACGGAAGCAAAAAAGAAAATACCAAACAGTTCACAGGTAAGAAACAGTGCCTCTAAATATCACTAGTGTCAATGATAATATTATTGTCGATAAATTAACAACCAAATAACTAACGCTGCTTTTATTCGAAGGTTCTTAGAGAAAGGAGTAAAAATAAAAAAGGAAGAAGACCAGGGCTTTCAGTCCTCTGAATACTTGAAATACCCCTCCCCCACCCTTGTGTCTATCACTCACCTGAAGGTAATAATACGGCGCTTTGCACCGTCCCCTCACAGTATATAAGCGTGAGTAACCTTCACTTTGAGGTGCAGGCGACAGGCATCTTCCAGGCTTCACACAGGTATATCTTATCTCGAAACTTTTCTTCTTTTACGGTTTGTTATTTCTAGAGTCAAAAGATGCAAAAGATCTTTTAGTAGTAGTAAGGACATGTCTAAATATTCTTTTTCTCTCTGACTTCTATAGAAAACATGTAAGGAATTTTGATAACTGGCCTTCTTTGTGGAATCCATTAGCCAGGGTCGCATATCCTTTAGATAGAAAACGAAGGTGTAAGAGAGCTGATAGATAAACTTACTTTTAGCTTTTCACATTTTAAATTTTCCACGTTTTTTTACTAGTTGACAAACCTCGATTCTCCGTGAAGTGTCTTTCTTTACAGAATATTCAAGATATAAAAGTCCCTGGCATTGTGCCAGTGGTATTCATATTGCGACAGACGGCTTGTAAAGACAATAACCTATTTCCTGTGACATCCGGATAGATAATCATCATATCGAATCAGCCGAAACCTTAATCTTTATAACTCGTATTATCAACTTCTCACGACGCTGTTTAAAATCTCTAGTCTTGCTAGACCCAGGAAGTAAAACTCTTTTGAGAAAACAGAATTTTCATTTATTATCCGAAATGAACAAAGCTTTTATGTTGACCAAAGCATTATTAAAGCAGGGGACAAAGAATGGTTTAAGCAAGGAATGTTCTTTGGTAATGGAAATTTCAAATCAGTTTTGACGAAAATCTTCTGAATTAGATAAAAGAATTACACACATTCTCCTCTCTGTTTAAAATTATTGTTTTTATATGGTGTGCAAAGTTCTGAATTTTTACCCTAGAACTCTCTCTGGCCTTGAATATCTTTATGCTGATTGCTAGACCTACAACGGAATGTGCAGAAACCTTCAACTTTCGTTGCAATACATTCCAATGTTCATACCAAATATGCGAGCATATTCCCCCTCCCCCAGTTACATTGAATCGACAGAAACCCCTCAAAGAACCTCAAAATAGCGTCATTAGAGACCTCAAACCTATCAGTAATCTAGACTCTCCAGCGAAAATCAAATTAGAAAAAGAATTTGATTCGTAAAGGGTTGTGCGTTTAGGCTTAAAAACATAATCTGGAAGGCCCAACAGTCATAACTTGAACGTCATTCGTTCTAATGAACAGGTAAATCAAGACAGTCTTCCCGGAGATCATTCCCCGCTCCCTTGCCTCGCTCTTGCTGGCGTTTATGTGGCACTTCCCGCTTCATAACCTTTGACCTGTACTTGAAAAATCTGAAATTTTACATCACACTACATTATAAATGCCTCCATGGATTATTACTGCTCATGGTGTGCCCGCAATTTGGTCGCATCAGCAGGATTGAATGTGTGTCATTTTCCATCTTGCAAACCAAAGACATTCAAAGTGAAGCCGTTGGCTCACACTCCAAGTTGGATGAACTTTACCATTGATTTCTTAATTTCGCCTTTGACATCCCACCTTGTGTTAACGTGTGACATTCGATACGTTACCCTTCACATACTAAAAAAAAAAAAAGTCTAGCCTTGCGCAGTAGTATTATTTACATCCAAATATTAACGAATGCTGTAAACAGTTCTGTAAAACTTTAATCACTGTTTTACTACTGTAAAACAATGACTAATATGCTAACAATGGAAATAACAGAGATAAAACAGTTAAGTATTTTTCTGCTGTTATATTTTTTCTATGCACTAAATAGGGAGTATGCAAAGAACAAGAAATATTTTCAAAAATCTTTCCGGTTACCTCTATTACAGTCGCTGATTTGGTGAAAACAATTCAAACATTAGCCTACTCAAGAAAAGAACGTCTTTTGATTTATTTTTTAACAATATGTAAATTTTCAACATATTTAAGAAAAATAAGTGTTTTCATTTTATATTGTATCAATATTTAAAATGGCTTACTCAGAATCCATTCTTCTACTTTATGCTTTTGTTATTTGATGCTTTATTCTTGCATGTAGTGTTGCTCTTTTATTCGATTTACTCTTGAAGCTCAGACTATTCAAGTTTCAAAATGACAGTACTCTCTCTCTCTCTCTCTCTCTCTCTCTCTCTCTCTCTCTCTCTCTCTCTCTCTCTCATTAATGCTGCGACCTTACAATTTTGACTGTGATTCCTTCCAGACGTATTAATTGTGACGAAGCAGTCGGGAAGCTCTGCCATGGACGACGATTTCAAAGTGCTTATCATCCTGACAGTGGGACTGGTAAGTTACCGTCACCCTACCTTTTTCATACATCCTCAGGTACTTTCTCTTTGTTCAATACATCCGCTTTTGGTAACAATATGAATGTGTAGAAATCATTAGGTCAAATGAAATGTATGAAATCTTATCCGGCAAGCGTGCACACTCTATTCTCTCATGCTTAAGAAATGAACTCTAGTAGCTCAACCAACTTCACAAGATATTGGACGGTACCCAAAGGAAGGAAACTAGTCCTCGTTGAAGACTTGTTGACTTTGCTACATGTAAACGACCCTCTGCTTCTGAGTTGATGGAAGTTTGAGTCTTCCATTATTCTTTGGCCTTCGTTTTGAGATATTCCTTACTCGGCGATTACATGTTCCTGCCTCCCCACTCTGCCCATCTTTGTGATCCAAAAACTTATGCCATTTATGGTTTTTGCAGCCTTTGTATCAGGATCATTTTTGCATCCTCAGAATCTACAAAGGTCAGGATCTACCTTTGTTTAATTTACCTTGTTTAACTTTTTATATAATATATATATATATATATATATATATATATATATTTGTTTAATATATATATATTGTCAAATATTTTTATTACAACATATATATATATATATATATATATATATATATATATATATATATATATATATATATATATATATATATATATATATATATATATATATATATATATATATATATATATATATATATATATATATATATATATATACACATACACATACATACATACACAATTGCAGTCCTCTTTTGTACAAATGCAGGTCTTGTGCCCTTCATCTTGTGTATCGTCGATGAATTATGACTGCAGCGGTCAAACTACAGGGATATGCAGGTCTCCACTGAGCTGTGCTGAAGATTTCGCCTCTCTTTGCCCTGCGGAAAGCAGCCGTTGTTGCCCAGACCCTGTGAGAACTTTCAGGCCTGATGAGCTCCTTAGGGCTAAGTTACCAGGTATGCTGCGTTATCTTACTGACCACAAACCTGATTTCTTCCGGCGGGATCATGAAATGTTCTGTAACTATTACATCAAGTGCTAGATGTCTTCGAAATGGCGTTACTGATATTTTATGTAAGCTGAAACTAATGGTTCTGGCGTGCCATTTTCTACGGCTGTTTTAATAGTTTTCGTCTGATTTATATGTCAATTGAAGACTACACACACCAAAACAATGTTTCTCGTTTTAATATATATATTTTTTTTCTTGGCAGGGTGTGACAACAACAAATGCCTGAACTATTACAATGGCTGGTGGCTTAATCCATGCATTCCACCTTCAAGAACCATGTTTTACTGTGCAGCGCAAGACGTCTATTGCTGTACATCCGCCTGCCGGATAACAACAGAATGCGAGGGGTACGGGGGATATTGCGTCAGCAATCCAAATAGGTGCGGTGGAGTGGTTTTGAATAGCCTCTGCAAAGGAATCAGCTGCTATTGCTGCGTGCCCCGTAAGTCTGAATTCACTTTGTATTTTTTTTATTTTAAGAAATATTCCCCAGTATTTGATGATCTGTTTCACAATAGAAGGATTATAAATATTGAGAACCTTTTCCCTGCCTCCAGAATCATTCCTAAAAGAATTCCACCTCTTGGTGTAGCATAGATATCAATACCTAACATCTAACATTCAGGAACTCGAATTCTGCAGACGTTGGCTGCGAAGGCTTAGATCAAGAGCTGAGGCACTTGAAGAGGTAGTGATGAGAAATATGAAAACTCTATAACAAATCAAAATGTTTTCATTCTAGGCAGACTCATTTGAAGCTAAATTACTGTATTTTACAAAAACAAGGCTTTAGCCTTGTAACTAGTGTGTCAGCATTTACGTACGTTTAAATGCCACCTGCCCACCCTTTCCCCACTCAGCTCTTTAAAGTGGAACTGAGTATGAGAACTGCAGTGAGATTTGAAGAGAAATGAGAGGAAGGAGCATCACATGACTGATAGCGTAGAGTTTGAATGAAAGGCCTCCAGGAACAGTTAACAGAACAGGTATATTGCTAGACGGCCTTCCATGGTCTGACACATTATGTAAAGCAGACGATGCACATTTATATCAACGTGGAATTTCCACCCTGGAAATTCCTGGCCACATATAATGTCCAGGACTGTGGGACCCGCGTACGTCAGCAAATTCCTGCAAATGATAACAAACCAGGGAATAGTGTGACTATAAAATAGATGGAGCAAAAAAGAGAAAAATATGAACTCTAATGATATTGGAACTGATATACTAGAGTGAAGAGTTCGATGTGAGAAGATTTGTAAAATCTGATAGAGGGATGCATGTGTATTTTTCTAGAATCCAGGAAAATAAAGAACATCTCATAAACTATTAAGGGGTTCTTTAAGGTGTCTAGTTTACTTACTACTTATAACACTGGCATCATATTTACCTATATACCTAACCAATCTTAGTCCCGCATAACAGCATTCCTTGCTCTGAATTTACTGGGAAATTTTTGGTTCTGAATATCTATTTTCAAACACTGACACACTAATAAAATGCATTCAGTTCCACATTTTGGTACTATGAACCGTCAATCGTTTTGCTTACCTGTCTGCAACAGCTCGTTGTCTCTGTTGCTTTTTGTTCAACAGTCCATCTGGTTTGCTGCTTTTCCTTGAACAGAGCGCTCTTTCTGCTGTGTTATCTTCACTAGCTCATCTATTATGCAACTTTTTGTTCAACAGCTCTTCTATTTTGCTGCTTTGTTTTCGACAGTCCTGATTTGCTGATTTCAGTTCAACATTCGTCTTCCTTACGAATTCAGTAGACCGTCCCCTCTGCTGCTTTGTCTTTAACAGGCCGTCTCTCCTTTTACTTGGTCTTCATTATTCTGTTTCTACTGCTACGTCTGAAACTGTCCATTTTGCTGCTTTATCTCTAGGGACCGCCTCTTCTGTTATTTTGTCTACGACAGGTAGTATATTCTGCTGTTTTGTCTACCAGTTTATCTCTTCTACTACTTTGTCTTCATCAGTCCATCTGTTATCAATCCTTTGTCTTTGCTGGTCCCTCTCTTCTTCTGCCTTATTTTCAACAATCGTCATTTTTTATGTTTGTCTATAGATTTTTTCTATCTCTGCCTTGTCGTCAACATTTCTTCAACGTTTAATGAATAAAAATTGTTTAAAAGCAATTTTTTTTTCAATCAATGGAACATTTTTCAAATGATACAATTTCATGTTTGTGAACTGCAATCTTTGTTGCTTGTGTGATGTTTGTAAATTAAAGAAAAAGAGATTGTTTGTTTCAGCACCAACTACTTCGTCAATGCCAGTTTCAACTACTTCAACAACGCCCCATGGAAACTATAACTCTAACAGCACCTGTTGAAAATACAACCACAGCCAGGCCTTTTTGGGACTTCTACTACGACCACACCACTTCCCACAATAACAACAACAACACCTGTTGAAACCACAGCCACAACAACGTCCTTTGCAACTACTACTACGATAACATCAGTTCCTACAACAACAATAGCTGTCGAAGCTACAATTATATCAACGCCATTTGAAACTACTACTACAGCAACACCACTGTTCCTACAACAACAACAACACCTGTTGAAACTACAGCCACAACAACGCCTATTGGAACTACTACTGCAATAACACCACTAGTTCCTACAACAACAACACATGTTGAAACTGACTACGCCTTTTACAACTACAACAACACCTTTTGCAATTACTACAACAACTACAACAGCCAATACCCTACTGCAGAAACAACAATGCATCAACAATGCAGTTCCTACAACAACAACACCTGTTGAAACTACAGCCACAACAACGCCTTTTGGAACTACTAGTGTAACAACGCCAGGTCTTACAACAGTGACAACAACAACACCTGTTGAAACTACAGCCACAACAACGCCTATTGGAACTACTACTATAACAACACCAGCTCCTACAACAGTGACAACAACAACACCTGTGGAAACTACAGCTATAACTACGCCTTTTGGAATTGAATACTCACAACAAACTTAGCAATTACATTCAACAAAGTTAATTTAGTTTACGGCATTAACAACTTATAAAACACCAGCTGAAACAACAGTGACAACAACAACACCTTTTGTACAGAACTAGCCTTGATAGCTTTAACAAATTTTTTCTTACAACAGTGACAACAACAACACCTGTTGAAACTTGTACAACAACGTATTGAACTACTAATTTAACAACACCAGCTCCTTTCTAGTCACAACAACACCTGTTGAAACTCAGCAGTGAACGCCTTTGGAACTACTATTAACAACATGTGTCCTTTCAGTGACAACAACAACCCTGTTGAAATTAGGCCAAAACAACGAAATTTGCTGGATGTTTGATTCAGCCCTACAATTAAAACAACAACCACTTGTTACCAAAGCAACAACAACGCCTCATTGTAATGGTAACAACACCAGTTCCAACAACTACAACAACAATCACCTGTTGAAACTACTAGCTTCATTTCCCAGGTATTCAGCTGAACAACGAAAGGAACAATTGTGGTATAAATTACCAGGAATTTTGTTTCATAACAAATGCAATGTAAAGAAAAATGCGAAAAACAATACCAGTTTGTAGCAATTTTTATTCTGTTTAAACTCTGACTCATCTCCTAAAATACATATTTAATTGTTCAGTAAATTCAACTTAGGATGAAAAATGCTACAACAACTTTTGAATATAAAAAAAATTAAGTTAATTTTCCAAAACAAATTGTTGAATTGCACAGAAATTCTACTTTTTTTTTTTTCTATTTTGAAGATTTTATTTGGTTCGTTCTTGCTATGTTCTCTACAATTACTTCGCCATTTTTTTTGGAGAACAATTTATTTACCAAGAAGGATTTTTTTTTTAGCATAACGTTTCGATAAATTTTGACATTACAGCACAAATAACATCTTGCATCAACTTACATAATCCCGGAAACTATTGCAGTGAAGACTTTGTACTAGTAACATGTGTCTTTCAGTTTAATTTTGATTCTTAACCAGGATCAGGTCAAAATGGGAACCAAATTGGCTGGATGTTTGATTCTAATGTATTCTGAGAACTTCTCAGCATCTAAAATGAGATATTTAACTTCTTCATTGTAAAGGTAATCAATGATATTATTATTCAAAAATTTACAAAGGCATTCGTAAGAGTTAATTTATTTTAAGTATTAAAAATCTATTTGTATAATGTCCCTCTAGCCTTGATAATTACAAATTACACTAGAACCTCCAAGAAGGTTTAATAATCCGTTTGTTAATTTTAATTCCAAAATCTTTCTATCAATTATACAGCTGGAATAGCATTTGTAGATTTTTTTAAATTTAAACTCTTTGACTCATCTCCTTTGAATTAGGTATTTTCAGTTACATAAAGAACCCTTTGTTAACAAAGTGGTTAATTTCTTATTCTATATGGTAATCAAAATTGTTTAATTTTCCAAACAGCTTCATTTTTTTTCAGCTGAAATTGTACAATTTTGGTTTAAATTTTTTGAATTTTGTTTCCTAACAATTTTAAAGAAAATGCGAAACTGTTTATAGCATTTGTAGCATTTTACATGTTTATAATTCATTTGATACTATTATTATTATTTTGTCTGTATTCTACATATGAATATAAACTCAAAATTAAGTTAATTTTCCAAACAGCAATATTGTTTTATTGCATGAAATTCCTGCTTTTATTTTGTTCTATTTTGAGTATTTTATTTGGTTTGTTCTTGCTATGTTTCTTATATTACTTTTTATTTTTTTTTTTTTTTTTTTTTTGAGCATAACATTCATAAACCAGTGACACACAGCACAACTACCCAGCACCAACATTATCCCTACAAGCCAAGACAATTTCTACAAGTCTTCTATAATTTTGATTCTTTGATCGGTCCAAATTATGAGTGTTGGTTCTTAGTCATATGGAGAATATATGGTAATGCTTCATTTATTGTTATCGTTAATTTTTGAACTTCTTCAGCCTGTATATGTCCAAAAAGCTGCTCGGATTATGGGCCGAACTACACTGGAATCGCTGAAATTTGTCCCAGCAGGTAAAAATCTATTTTTGTCTAAAATTTTCACTATAAACGATTGAAATGCATCAATTGTGTTTTTAATCCACAAGTGTCATAATCATACAGACATTCAGTAGATTCTGAAATAAAGAAAAGAAATTTAAATTTTAAATGGATGGTTTTTGTGCATAATTATCCTTTAGAACAAATAATTTCTTATTCTGATATTTTATAAAACAAATAATTTTCTCTTCTGATATTTTTCTACAATTTATTCTTTTTTATGTAGCAGATTTTTTTAACTCTTTTCTTTTTATTTTACTTATAATTTATTTGATTCTCAGTTTTTTTGCATGGTTTGTTCAATTTTAAGAATTTATTATCTTAGTCTTTTTGCTCACCTAATTATATTTCTACAATTTATTCTCTTTTTTTTTCACCTAATTATATTTCTACAATTTATTCTCTACAGTTTTTGCTCACCTAATTATATTTCTACAATTTATTCTCTACAGTTTTTTTGCTAGCCGGGTTTTTTCTCTAACTTATATGATAGCCTGTTTTTTTCACACTTTTCTATCCTAATCTTTTTAAAAGTTCCTTGCTATCCTGGATGTTTCTTCAACTTCTTTAGGACCCTGATTTACTTTTAAAACTCATTTAGTTGCCTAAAATTGTTGTAGAGGTTATTTGCCATCCTGATTCTTTTCTACAACTAACTTGCTAGTCTGCTTTTTTTTTTTTTTTTTTTTTTTCTTTGCCCATCGTCGTCTAGTAGATTAAATTGACTGACTAAAGCTCTGCATTAAACACTACTTCACTACTGTGTTTTTTTTTTTTTTTTTTTTTATTACTAATCACTTGCCTGTCCCTCTCAGCATCTGTCCCCCTGTGAAAGTGAAGTGCAGAGATGGATGGACCATAAACCTGTGCAGAAACAAAACCGTGGACCCTCCTTGCAATTTCAAGAGAGACTGGGATGAGTACAAACGGGGCTTTGGTTCTCCAGATGGGGAATACTGGCTGGGTAATTATCGTCCCAAGTGAACATGAGTGGAGATAGATACTACACATCTATTATATTAAGGCTGAAACAGACGGGCTGGACTTAAGAGAGAGAGAGATAATGATGAAAAAAATTTCTGTTCAGATTCTGGCGCATGTCGGTCAGGTTATTGCCCCGTGTGATAACGAATGGAAAAGCTAAAGTTTTACCGCAGCAAATTGATGTCGGTTGCAGGGAGTTTGAGAATAAGGATAAATAGGGACAAATAACCAGTTTTAGCGATAAATACATAGGCAGATAGAAGGCTGAAAAAGTTACTGATTTTTTCTAAGGGGGGTAATCGGGTAAATTTTCATATCTATTGAGTAAGCAACTCAATAGAAGACTTCATTCCAGAATGTGAATCACTAACATTAATGGTTACTTGCGTAAATCATTTAAAAACTTTAATTCTCATTTTACACGTAGTTACCTGGAGTTGTAATATATACAGATACATATGAGTGTGTATACTATAATGAGTATGTATACTATCAGTATATGGATATGTGTATATGTATGTATGTACATAGTAAATTTAAGTATATTTATATACATAAAATATTGTGACATATTTGTTGATTTTTTACTTAAATTACATATATTGTATATGTATTGAATAGTAAAGTGAACTGTAAAATGTATTTTTCTAAATAAAAGATAAAAAAAAAGTTTCTGAACTCAAGGCCGAATAAAAATTTTTCTTTTGTTTTATTTAGATTTATGTTTTAGAACAAACCTTGTAAATGGGGTAGAAATATTTGAAAGTCGGGGATGCTAAACTTAAGTTGAGGCATCTTTTAAACTGTTTTTTTTTTCTTTTCATTGTTCATTACAAATTATGAACATTTCAAGCAGTTTAAAGGCAGCTATCACATGTTGAATACCCACTGACTTAATATTAGTCCTGAGAGGAAGCCAGGACTTTTGTAAAAAATATAAAAAAGTCAGCGTTGACACATTGAAAGTACAAGGAGACGTTTATCGAATAATGGATGGCTCCAAATTACCCTAAAAGAAAGTTTACCAACGGCTTTCACAGGCACACACACACAGTTTTATTATATATTTATATATAAATATATTTATATATATATGATTATATATATTACACTTATTCAAATGATTTCAGATCCTCAGTTAATTTGTGATATCCTTCTGTTAACCAGAAATCATTGACAATGGGAGAATGGATTGAGTTATGCACCAGTGCTTTCTTTCCTCTCCTTCAGTTTACCCAGGACATCTGTGGATGATCTAGCAAACCAAAAGGCCGAGGGAAGGTCTGCTTACTTTGTTCCTAAAACTTCCTGCTTTGTCACAAGCCTGTTTATTCTTAAACGAACATAAGGAATCGTTGGCCTCTGTTCCAGGAGACTGAGCATTACGACAAGAATTATCCTTTTGTATTTACCCAGTGAAATTCCCATCAATTTGTAAACATCAATGTCCAGGACACAATTTGAAAATATCAGGAGTTCTGTCTTAGTGCTGTACAGACTTTTGAATCTTATTGAATGTAGGAAATTTATGAAACTGTTTCTAAAAGAGTATCATGAAAACAAAGCCTTAAGAAAAGTTTATGAGTTTCTGAATACCACCACATAAACCCTTCAGTTGCTGAATCCAGAAGTTTATGAGTTTTCGGAAAAACTTCCATGAGTCTTATTAAATCAGTTTATGAGCCGAGTCCATTAATCTATGATGAAGTCTTGTTGTCAGACGAGCGTCATCAGTCTTAGTTGAACATATGCAACAATGAGAGAGTGAATCCCACTCTCGTAGTCAGTGAGCATAGACCATGGAGAATAATAGTGATTAGTTATTCATCTATGAATGTTTGAGTCTTTTGCATAATGCATCTGTTGGGGTTTCATACAGATTCAAATTATTTGAAATCGCCCCGAGTAATAATTATTTTTAGCTTAGGTTTCTGGAACTTTTTATTTTTTTGTAGGTTCTCCAAAACTGACAGCCGTTTGCCTCATTCCGATTAGCTACCATTGTACGTTAATTTTCAATCATCCAAACCTTTGCTGCTCAATTAATTATTGATGGAAAAAGGAAAGATATTATCAATTGAATATATAAATCAGTATTTATAAATATATATATATATTAAAATATTTATAACTGTGTGTGTGTGTGGTTTTGAACTTGGTATACCACACAACTAAAATCAGTTTGTAATGAACTCATTAGTTACTCTCATTTAAAACAGTTTTGATTAAATAAATGCTAACATCAGATACGTGTTTGGCGATATTTTATATTTATATTTTACAGCAACTTTACCGACTCTCGATGTTGATCACGAGAAAACGTTCATTTGTGACTGTCTACCTGTTGAAGGAGCCGTTATGGGATGATCAACAAGATGGGGCTTTCTCATTATTTACTATTGAGACAGTAAGATGAAATGATAAACTGAGGTAAGCAAATGAATGCTTTTGGTATGAATTATTTGACGATGACTTTTATCGTGAATCCAGTTTTCCGTTTTAATATTATGATCTCGGACTTACAATGCAAATTACGTTATTATTATTATTATTAGTTTTTCTTCTACGTGTGTATTGTGTGTGTGTGTAGGTGTGTGTGTTTTGTGCTAAGTCTAGGATGACTGAACATCGAAATAAGTAACTTGCCATAAAACATTTAGCGGAATACCATTGTGACTGGAATCGTCCAATTATATTATGAAAAAGGAAACAACGACAATTTTAACTAATCATTCTTTACACTTCAGTAAGATCATCAACACAATTAAAGTGAAATTCCTTAGTCTTTTGTGATAATCATCTTGAGAGAAAGTAAATGGAACGGCAAGGGCAATAAAGTGTTCTTGAACTATTATGTTTTTCCTATTCTGTCCGTGAAAGTTACAGATAATCTTTGACACAGTTGTTTATGGTCGCACAGTGAACGCCCTGAAGCTCATTGGTTACAAACTCGTTAGTAAATAATTATCTTCTTGTATTTCGGTTCAATTGCCGCGTTTTCCAGTCCTGAGACTTCTGAACAGAGGAAGACTTGATAGTGAATGTAAGCCTCTCCGTGATAGCTTTAGTCTCTCTCTTCATCTGATACCCATTCTTATATATTGATGTTTTTTACCATGCCAAAATATTTTTCCCGAATAATACATTTCTGAATAACGTATAAGTGGTCAATGACGATGTCGTATTGGTGTGTTCAGATTTTCAATTTTTTTGTTTTCAATGACGACGTTGTTCAACGTGTTCATTCTTTTGACAGATACATAATACATACGTTAGATACAAAGTATCTGAAAAGGGTCAATGAGAGAGTGTAAATGAATAAAATGGGGCGAACACGTTTTCAGTTTCAATCTTCACTTCCCCTTCCTAGGATAAGTTGTTAGAACAACTCAGTGTGTGTAAGGTAGATTAGAACCAGCATTCACTAACTGGGTGTAAGGGGGACGCAAATGTAAAACGACGTAAGGAAATTAAAGAGACGAAAATGAAGTACAGTAAGAAAGTGGTGTCGCATGTTATTTAAAAGACCAATTAATTCTTACGTTTATATAAAGACTTTAATGTAACAGGTGGACAGTGTTTGAAGTTAAATAAACTTTTTTAACTGTCATAAAAACCTGTTACGCGTCAGCGGTGGTTTACTGTTACTCGTTTTCAAGGTTTTATTTTTTTCTCAAAACATTTTTAATGAATTCCACTGTTTACGTTTATTAAATAAGAACATTTAATAAGGTTTTGATTCGGCATTTTAACTGTTTTTGGACTTTTTTTTAAATTCAAGAAAATGCGATTTTAGATATCTAACGAGGCAAAATAAGAAGACCGATTATTTTATCAGTTATCAGTAAAATATGTTCTTGGCTTCTGGGCTGTCGATGAGTCAGCCTGGTGAGATTAGCTGCAGACCATGAATTAGCAGTTCTTAAATAAAAAAAAAAAAAATCTGAGAAAACGGTTGACTCAAGATCTGTTGCGTTCATGGCTTACGTACCGGAGGGAAATTCACATTATCACGTACGCAATGAACTATTCTTAATTAAATTAAAATTAACATTGTTCTTAAATGTGTGCCCGTTTTGTGTGTGTGTGTGTGTGTGTTAGTGTAAACCTGGCAATTATTGAACATTTTTCAAAATCAAAATCTTTAATGTTTCTTCTTTTTTTTTGCCAGCAGATTTTGTCACTCTCAAATCCCGTTTAGTGTCAGATTACAGAGAGAAACATTCTACTATCATACAGTTCATTGTTAGATAAATATCTATAATTTTCAGCTGTTATTATTGTGCCAACGTTTAGATATGAGAAAGATTAATTATCATTTATTTCTAGTATGTCAGGTTTTAGGTGTCGATGAAGCTATACTTTGACAGCAATTTTGTTGATAACCAAAATCAATGGTTGGTGGTTCAAACTGGATCCAAATTAATCAAGCAAGACAGTTGTGAGCTGTCACTTTTTAATTATCCAAAACAGCCAAATAAATTCGCCTGCGTAACAATATTTTCACTTGAAGATCAAAAAAAAAAAAAGACCTTTCTCAAAGTCTCCCTTTGTTCTCAAGTGGAGAAAATCCATTCGCTAAACACGAAACGGCTCGTTTTTGTTCCAGTTCTGGCTTTGAACCAGGTAACTTTGATCTGGAAATAAACAGAAAAAGGACTGCCGATAATGGGTTCTCATAATTGGAAATGGAATTTTTTCAAAACTTTTCGAGCTGCAATTTTTCCCAGAAATGAAGCTCTCGTATCAGTTTACACTACACAACATAAGACTACTACTACTACTACTACTACTACTATTGAAATACTACTGTTGTTAATTTAATAATAATAATAATAATTTAATAATATAAGGCAAGTTCAAATTAGACAAAAAAATTTTTTAGGGGTCCCATTGGGATGGGCAACCTGTGACCCTTACTAAGCCCAAGCCAGAAGAGTCATTGCGATTAATTGGGTCTTTACTAAACTGAATCAATGTGCAAGATGTCTTCATGTCTTTTAATATTTTTCAAGTGTTTATGATTATTTATTTCTGGTTAATTATGATATATAACAATTATTTTAAAGCAATTACATTCCTCTGCCTCCAGCCAGTGCATCTGTAGGCATTGTAGTTTTGTCATAAAAATTTGTCAGCATTCTGAAGGTCTGGACCAGTAAATTCACAGACTGGATATCATCTAATTATAAAAAAACGCCTGTTTGGTAAATAATTAATAGAATAAACCGAGCAATTTGTTGTTTTGGAATTGTGAGAAAATGAAGTAATTTAAGAAGACTGAACAGTGACCTAACAAATGCTGGTTTTTATTGGCAGAGTAATGTTTCTTTATACCTGTGTTAGCCGAATTTTTCGGATTTTTCCTTGATTGTCAATAAATCTGGACAGGCAAGTCGACCTGCACCTTTTGCATTTTCCTGAAAATGAAATCACGCTGCAAACTGTTTGAAAAGATCTAGAAAAATAGACTGCTAAGATGTTTATTTGAAATGCAAGAATAATCCCAGTCACTGTAATATTCTGTATGGGGACTTATAGAAAAAACTGCTGGTTCTCCTGTAGTTGTTTTCACAGTTTTTAAATGACATTCGTTCTATTTAGCTGAATTTACCTTGGATACCATTCTCATCCAGGTGTCCTTCTGTCTTAGGAACATCTCTCTTCTTTTGACAGGCTCTGCTGCCTTATCCTGTGTCGTTTTGAAATTGTTCATGGACATTTTGGATGTTTCATTTCTTTCTCTGAGGGCTGCTCATACTGCCCTGTCTAATTCCTCCTCATAGTAGGTAGGTAGGTCCTCTTCATAATGGGATAATGTGTCTTGGTATTCTGGGAGAAATTCTTCTTGGTAATGTGGGTTGTTTTCTTTTGGGAGTTGTGGTCTTTTTCTTGATGAGGTCTTTCCTCCTGGTACTGTGGCCTTTTCTCTTTGGTATTCAGGTCTTCTTTCTTCTTGGTACTGTGGACGACGTTCCTCTTTGTGCGATGGTTGTCTCTGTTCTTGGTGGTGCGAACTTACTTCGTCGACATAGAGTTGAGGCTCGAGGTCTCTGATGGCCGGTTGTACCTCCTCATAAACTGGGGTTTTTTCTTGGGTATTGACCCCCTTGTTCTACGAAGACGGAAAACAAAAACGTCTTGTGGATAAAAGGAATCATCTTCCAACACGGTGGAAACTCAAAAGTCAGAATACTGTGGCTGAGGTTGGCGAACTGCCTGTTTCAGGGGTCGTGGTGGGTCATTGTGGTCTCTTTTGAGGCTGCTGGGGCAATGGCCTCTATTTCATTACTGGGGCGCCAAAACGTCAGGCTCTGAGAGCTTGTAGTCCGGCTCCCTTTTCAGGCCTGAACTTTTTAGACGGGTCCCTGGGGAGGGTTTTGACCTTGGAGGGGAGGAGGAGGATGTCTGGGTGGTAAGGGCATGGCTTTTCTGACGAGGAAATGAACCACTGTTTAGCCACAGGCCCCATAACTGGTCCATCAGATCTTTCAGAGGCTTCTGTCTGACCACATGTGGATTTCCACAAAATCATTTGTAAACAGTTGCTGGCATGGAACCTTCTGAAGCACTGGTGTTCACCACAAGAGCTCACACACACCTGCCGATCACAAAAGATTGAAGTGAGCTCTTTGTGTATATTAAATGAGATATGGTATCTCTGGCGCAAACGCCTTCTAAAGTTTAATAGGTACTGAAGAAAAAAAATCCGAATGATAGTTTTGTTGTTACAGTCAGGCCTCAGAAAGTAATAGAGCCTTCTAGAAGTAGTTTCTGTTGATATGCAGCTAGTGAATTCCTAAAACAGGGTAACATTTGATTCCTTTTGGCTCACAAATTCTTCTTATCTGAGCAAACACTTCAATTTGTCAACACATCACACACACACACACCAACACACATACAGTATATATTATATATATATAAATATTTATATATATATATATATATATATATATATATTATATATATATATATATATATCATATATATATATATATATACATATACATTGTATATCTATATATATATATATGTGTGTTGTCAGTTGTTTAGTTTGATATCTGTGTGAAATAGGTGACAATATTCACATGCGAATGATAAAAACGTTGATATGATAAGAGTTTTTTTGGAGTAGGGTCCGATAAGCGAGTAGAGAAATTTTCTATATATCGTTAAATTGAAATCTTTGATGGCAAGATTTGCACCATCTCTAATTTTGAAAATGTATTTTTCTTTTTGCAAGTTGGAGTGTATTGGACTACATTGTATTTAGAAAAATTACTTATTTATACTTTTAAATTCGTGTCAGAATAAGCAGATTTTGTTGTACGTTTATATAAAATTACAGGTACTACATTTTTGCTATTGGGCCACAGTCCTAATCAGGTCTTGGTTTATATTATTTAGATTCAAGTGTATAAGATGCCCTGTAAAAATCTTGTCTGTGTAGATAAACTTCAGTGGATGACACCTCCTAAGAACTTCCTATCTCCCACCATCTTTTCATCGAGTATAAGATACTGTTTCATTTGTAAAAGGTAATTGTTTTAAAACAGTTTTTTACTTGGACTTTTGTCCTCGTAGATATATTTTCCATACAGTAATGCAGGAGTACTCTTATACAGAAGATTTTTTTATCCTGTTATGAACTTAATTTCTATAGAAATTCTATTGCCTCTAGTAAAGATACAACGATGAAAGATAAGCGTTTTGTAAATTGTATCTGTAAGATGCTAGTTGAATCAACTCCTTCTTTAGCCCTCTTTTGGTTTCTAGAATAGAGATAGTTTTTTCAGACGTTGTAATTAGCCTTTGTGTAATTACTGATCGATTGAAGAGATAGATCTCTTGTCTGGGAAATTCGTTTTGGTTTTACCAGCTCTCTGTTTTTCCTTCGATGTCGTCGGAAATCTTTTCCTTGTACTCGACAACCAGTTTCTTTCAGGGGAGTATCTCGTTGAACGCGTTCTGCCGTGTTGGTCATATCCGTGCAGAACCTCTGGTGCAAATGAGCGATATGTTGCTCATCTTTGGATAATTAATGTGATTGAAGTCCAGTGTTTCTCATTTCGTTTCGTGTCGCGTTTTTTCATTTCAGTCTCCATAATGTCTCTTGGTTTGGCTTTTACTACAATAAAAATTACTTTCGTTGTCTCTGCGGTCAACATCATTGTGATTTTGTTAAGCTTTTCGTTTTGATATTAGTAAACTTTCTTGTTTTGTCCTTCTTACTCTGCCTTTGGTAATTTGTCTGAAAAAAAAAAAAAAAGTTTTTCTCGTATCCGTTTGTTAATGTCATTTGTTTTACCCTAAGGTTACTAATCTTGTTGTGTCATTTATAACGGACCGCGTGATATCGTGAGGCGTTGCTGTCACTTCATTGTGAACTTCCCGAAAATTAACCACTCCTTCTTAAATAGTAGTAAAGGAATATGTTCTGCATTAAGTTAATAATGCCTTTATTTATAGAAATCTCTCTCTGAAAAAAATTCTCTTTTTCTCTCTCTCTCTCTCTCTCTCTCTCTCTCTCTCTCTCTCTCTCTCTGTTAGTGTAATGATAAGATTTTTTGGAGGAACCGTAGCACTTTTCCATAGTTATAGAAAGTGCCACAAAGAGACCACTGCCAAAAAAAGCAGAATCAAACTCCTTTGACTGGTTAGTCAACTGCCATAGGACCATATGCGTAGAACAACCACAATTTACCCCCAATCTTAAATTTGTCAATGCTGTCCATGGGCCAAAGAAATCTACAGTTTCAAAGAGTGAAGGAACCTTGTGTTTAATGTACTTTTTCTTATTACGAGAGATAATTGCAAGATATCCTGCATTCTCTGTCTATCTGTTGAAAACGTCATGAGGTTTTATTATGACCTTTTCAATAATCTTAATTACTTTTCTTTCGTTATAACTTTCGTTTTATGGGACTTTGAAATGGCTGTGCAGTCTATAGTCTGTAGTAGAGGTCCTTTCAACGAACTGTCCTTTCAGACAAGTGTGTCTGGACGAGACGTCCATTGGCCAAGCAAGCACCCAGGATAGAAATGTCACTGTATCTGACAGATTTAGTTAAAGAAATTGTTTTTCGGTATCTCAGCCCTAGAATCGTGGTATCAGCAAGGTTACTGGTGTCCTTGACTTGAGTCTACCACCTAAAACGACTGTTAAGTGTGTTAATTTAACGGGTATTTCTCTGTGCTTCCTAGACTGAAGGGAAACTTGATTGGGGTCTTTAGTTTTAACTTTCTTGATTTCTCCCTTAGTTTTATCTTTGTTCCATTCATTGCATTCCGTGTGGTGTCCTGTTTTTTTGATTACTAATATTCGCAAAAATTAAGATAAAACTAATGATACTTTAATAAATCTTACAAAGGAGATTTCTGGCCTTTGTCTTTCCAAACGGAACGATGAATGACATCCAATTATTTCTATGAATGGTTTGTACTTTAAGAGCCATTTAGTTTTAGAGGCTGTTTCATGAATTTCTGCAAAGAAAGATGATTGAATGAAATAAGCCTTTTAGTAGCTTGTCTCTTCATTTTTCTTTGGCTCCAAGGCGTCCGTCGTTTCTGGTTGCAAAGTAGTTCACTGCAGATGTTGATGGTGTAAAGAAAAATGTTATCTAAATCAGTCACCACTGATCTTCATTATTTTGCACAGCTTTTATGAATAATCCATGGATGGTTTCTTTCTTCCAGAATACTTGACCAAGCTTTTGTAATTGATTCAGCACTGTCCTTACTTCACAGAGCTCCAGCAGTAACTGAAATTAAATTTATCTCACATAATATTTTGATAATTGCATGAAATATATGGCTCTGATTTTTGTACCGTATAAGTACGATTACAAGAAAAAATATATATCAGTATACCTGGAATAACATTACCTAATTCCGTGAATGGTTGAGTAACGGCGATGATTTTATGGTTTGACGTCAACCAATGGATGTCTCGCCACCTGAATAACGAATTAGGACTCAATTTCGTCCTCTATGAGTCAAAGACTCTTTGGAACTATCCTGTTTTAATGGCATGAACCCTTACCAGAGCGCTTTCTTTTATTATCATTTTATTTCTAGTCATAAAGGTTAACTGTTTGTGATGATAAGGATAAATTTCTCAAATTTTGTAACGTTATTGATTATTATTATATATTTATATACTATTCATTATTAAAGTATTATATATATAATATAATAAATATATATATATATATACATATTTATATATATATATATATATATATATATATATATATATATATATATATATATATATATATATATATATATATATATATATATATATATATATATATATATATATATATATATATATTATATATATTTAAAAGGTGAAAAGTCTGTTCACAATTTTGTGTGTTAAGTAACAATTTATTCAGCATATCTAAGATGATAGCTTGAATATTAAAATAAACCTGCAACTGAGTTTCGATTGAGCTATTGACGACGAAGCGAGGCAAACAAAATTAGGATCTGACACAACTGAAATCTCTCTCTCTCTCTCTCTCTCTCTCTCTCTCTCTCTCTCTCTCTCTCTCTATATATATATATATATATATATATATATATATATATATATATATATATATATATATATATATATATATATATATATATATAAATATATATTTAAATATATATATATATACAATATATATATATTTCGGGCATATTGCTATCTGTGCCCCTGTTCACTGGTAGAATGTGGACAGATTAAATGTTATATATATATATATATATATATATACAAAGCATATATAGGTGTGGCATTAAGTCTCCGATGGTATGCAGGTGACCGTTTTCTAAGAAGCTAGGAGAATAACCAATTCCCCTAGTGGTTTTGGCCTCATTAACTATATTATGGTGACGATTCTATAGGTATATGTTCCTGGGCCACCTTTTTAGAAGTGGTCTGAGGATTAAATGTTTTGATGTCGTCCGATGGACAATGTCCTGTGACAAGTTCATATTGTTGGTTTGATTGATGATCATGGATTCCAGCATCTTTCTTTTGTACGGAGGAAAAAACACAGCTACTTTTTAAAACCAGGTAAACCCCCTCCAGTTTATGGAATGGACTTTTTTTATAGATATAATTAGGAGTAAAAAATGAACTATTTGGGTCAATGAACTTAAAGACCAACGGTATCTTGTAAATTCACGTTCTTCTCCTTTGTTATTATTGTTTATAATTATTTAACAAGTATCCATCTGATGGATTTCCATACAATGGAAGAAGAAAAGACTTCACTAACCTAAAGACAATTTCTGTAGATTTTTGGATTTTTTCGTCGAAAACGTGTAGCTTTATTTTGAATTCAAAATCTATTTGTCCTGATCGGTAGAGTTAGGATCTTTCACCATTTTAGGAACTTTGTCACTCATTCTCAGACAATGTGGGGTGATTATGGTCCAGTTGTGCGTTAGGCGTTGGGGATCGTGATTCAATTCTTTGGTGCGTAGAATGGATCCACCATATTCTAAGCCCCTGATAATGATTATGTTGCCGTTTCTAGAAAA
Source organism: Macrobrachium rosenbergii (assembly GCF_040412425.1). Lineage (NCBI taxonomy): Eukaryota > Metazoa > Arthropoda > Malacostraca > Decapoda > Palaemonidae > Macrobrachium > Macrobrachium rosenbergii. The sequence continues at coordinate 61,566,408 of NC_089749.1, read as the reverse complement.
CTTCTTTAGGAGGAACAGGATCGTGGTAAAATTGCAGACATTATTTCTTGAATACAACAGAGGCGCAGCCGAGCTTTCAGGAATACACGACTTTTCCCATCATCTTCACTTATCCATAAATGACCAAACAGTAAGAAAACTATACTGATTGACTAACTCTAAATATTAAAACAGTTATAATTGACAAACTTTTGTTCGTCCGAGTATTTTAAAATCACCATTTACTGTATGTGATGGTAATAAGAAATGGCATGAAGTCTAATGGCACTATTTTCTTCTTTGCTTAAAGCTAATGCCAGTTCGATGTCTGACACCCCTATGAGAGTCGATGCCTGGGAGAAGGAGGCGCTTGGTACATTTTCCCACCAATATCCAAGAATACATGTCAACCCACGCAAAACTTCATGACGTCACGTGGGAGAGGAATCTGTTTTTTTCTTTAATGTTTACGCTTTCCTCCGTACAAGCATAACAGATCACATTTAATTCGTCTTTCGACATTACCCAGTCTCTAATTATCATCATCTTAAGGAAAAATGCAAGGATGAAAAAAATGCAACTAACATTTGTCAGATTAAAATTTGTATTCAGTGTTTAAGTCGATATAAAAAGAAAAATCTCGTCAAATATAAAATATCACATGCATTATGTAAAAAAAAAAATCTTCAAATATAAAGTATCGCATTAATCATGTACAAATATGAAAAATCTCCTCAAATATAAAATATCACATGCATTATGTACAAAAAAGAAAAATCTCTTCAAATATACTGTAAAATATCACAGGCATTATGCTCGAAGAGAATGAGAAAGTCTGTTAGTTTGGGCATACAGCTGCGTGTGTTGTCAATGCATTTATAAAGAATGAATGTTATAGTGTTATGTATGTTATGTAAGATAGCACAATCAGTGAGGAGAAGAGAGATAAAGAGAGAGAGAGAGAGATACAATAGATAGAGAGAGATATATGGGTGTTGATACCATGAAAGTGTGACAGCTAAAAAAAGTAAGTCTAGATTTTATATCTATATATAGTTTTGATGGGTATAGTGAATATATAAACATTATAACGTATGTATATTTATTTTTATACAAATATATACGTATATATAGCTATATATATAAAAATGAATGCATATATATATATATATATATATATATATATATATATATATATATATATATATATATATATATATATATATATATATATATATATATATATATATATATATATATATATATATATATATATATATATATATATATATATATATATATATATATATATCAAGCACCATAGCCTGTTAGGCAACTGTATATATATCATTGGCAATTCTGAACATAGCACCCCCATATATATATAGAAAAAATTGTATATATATATACATATATATATATATATATATATATATATATATATATATATATATATATATATATATATATATATATATATATATATTATTTATACATATAAATACTTACTATATGAGTGTTACAATCTAGAATTATTTTTTTCATATATATAATTTTATAGAGAAAAGCTATATTTCTTGAAGGCAGTTCATTTGTTAATAAAATACCCAGCTCATGATTACACAAAACAATCTATTGCAGCAAAGACATAAAATTAGCCTATTCTGATAAAAGGCAAAAGAGACAAGTGGGATTTCCTCAACAAACATACAGTAGGTCTATTCTAATTACTATTAGTTGCAAGTTTTAACATGGTTATAGTTGAGTTTAGGCCTATGTAAGTTTTATCTTGCACAGCATAAGAGCTATAAAATAATGGAACTTACCTTTTTTACCTGGTAATTTTAATGTTGGAAGAGCTCTGTCCACAACTGTCTCATACTTAATGGGACTGGGAGGTTAAGCAGTTCATACTTTAGCATTCTTTTGAAAGCACTTGTCTCAAAATATAGACTGCACACTCGAGCTTCCTTAGCATTTATTGGGTCTTCCTTCTTACACAGGTAAACCCACTTCTTATCTTCCTCATTTTGGCGAAAACTAAAAAATCTAATGTTTTCTTTGCTCCTTGTGGAAAAACAACCAAACACAGAGCAGTTATGCGGCATTGTAAGATTCTCATCACTGTCCAAATATAAATTGATGTTTCCTTCAGTGACTGATTATCGTTTTTATATTGCGTGTATGACGATTCTCCGCCTGACGTCATCCTGCACCACGGGACGTTTTTTCGACTCAATGAACAGACATGGTATTCTTTGGTTATTGCATCCCACATGGGTCCCAAAATTACATTTAGGGCAATTAAACTTGTAAATAATGCAGGTATGTATCAACTCCGGAAGGGTGTCTTTCCGCTTGTAAGAGAGTTATTAAAAGTATCTCTGAAGTCAACATACGGATACAGATGGCTCAAGAGTGACAATAATTTTTGCTTGATTAGGACAGAATCGTTAGTGAAGGGTAGATACATTATCTTTTTTTGGGAACGGAGCAGACTAAAAATCTGGCTTAAAAATATTGTCTAAAAATTATTTAATGACTTTATTGAACATGTTCAAGGGATAGCAAATATTCTTAAAATACTTCTCTAAAAACCTAACTTCCAGGTGAAAGTTATTCCAGTTGGAGCAAAGGGAAAAGGCTCGATGAATCAGAGTTCTAAATGATTTAGCCTTGAAAACAAGGAGACAATGCCAAAAAGTTTAATATAAATGGCAAACGTTTTTTTTAAAAATGCTAGTCGTAAAATTTCCTCAGAACGAGAGACCAAAATATCAATAAAGGAAATGCCGCCATTACATTCTTTGTCCAAGGTAAAAGTAATATTGGGATGAAAAGAGTTGATAAAATCTAAAAATAACTGGGCATGACATTCTTTAGTAAAAAGTAAAAAAGTATCATCTACAGAGCGTCTATAAAATATGGGTGCAAAATAATCTGGGCACTGATTAAAGAATTGTTCTTCTAAATGGCACATGAAAATATTAGCGAAAGAAGGTCCTAAGGGGGAGCCCATGGCCATGTCATCTAATTGCTTATAAACTTCCCATTAAAAATAAAATGAGTATCAATGACCGACAGTTTCAAGAGTTTTTTTTTAAATTATCTGCGCCATGAACATGGTGGATCCATTCTACGCACCTACCGAAAGCTTTAATCCTCCACTCGACGATGGCAGAAGGCACAACTGGACCATGAATTTCTACTGTTCTGTAAAATGAGTGATATCGTTCCTGATTTTTGTGAGATTCTAACTCTACCGATCATCACTGTATGATTCTGAATTCTACCAAAGCGCTACACGTTCTCGTCTGGATATGGAAATTGCCTCCAAAGTGAAATCTACAAGGAAATTGTCTTTATTAGTGAAGTCTCTTTCTTCTTCATTGTATGGAACACTTTCTCTTCTCGATGGATACTTCGTTAAACTTCTGCTGAACAGAACCAATAACAATTATGTAAACAATACCACTGAAGTGCAAGAACGTAAATTACTTAAACTGGGTATTCACCAACCTAAGTTCATTGACCCAAATAGTGTAATTTTTAATTACTCTAATTATACACTATATAAAAAAGTTTCCTTTACCACTACACTTAGATTTTTGTTTACCTAATTTTAAACCCAAATACTGTGATATTTTCCTAGCGTTCGAAGTGTTTTTCCTTAATATTCGGTTGTTACCTTCACATATTAATATTGAAACAGCACGTCAGTCCATACAGAACTTGGCTCATAAACATTCTCCAGTCTCAAAACTGAAAATTGGTTTTCATTTTTCAAGTATGAAGACTTTCAGATTTTGAAGAAACTTGCTAATAGAAATGACCTATATGTATAAATTTAAATATATATATATTATATATATATATATATATATATATATATATATATATATATATATATATATATATATATATATATATATATATATATATACACATATACTTAGTTAACTATAGGGGGCTTACGCCTGCCAATCAGAATAAGACCTTTGACACCTCAACCAACCATACGAACGAGGCATGTAACGTCACGACGTTGAAGTCGTTACAGACATGCCTCGTTCGTATGGTTAATTGAGTAATCAAAGGTCTTATTCTGATTGGGCAGGCGCAAGCCCCCGCAGTTTACATTTCATTCAAGTTATTTAGTTGGAGGCGCAGTCTTATTCTAAATTATTAATGGCGATCTCGAAAAGAGAACCGCCCAGCTCCAGGCCTCAAGATCAAGTGTAAAACAACGAATCTTTGCATATTTTCACTTGTTAAAGAATTCGTCCAGTACCTAGTTTGGCAACTAAACAACCCCAAATTTTATAATTGGCTAGTTCAATAATGGGAATAGAGACGCGATTCGTGTCTGTTTACACTCGGAGCTTTATCTCGGGTTAATTTTTACTCTTATAAATTATACACGTTTTTCATTAAATTCACTTTTGAACCTTTTTGTAACAAACTTTACATACTAGAACTATAGATAAAACTTGATCTCATTTAATAAATAAGCAAGAAACAGGAACTTGAATTTTTTTTTTTTTTACATTTTTTACTTTTTTTTTTCTTTTAATAAGAACATGAAACAAAACGACAACATATTGAAAAAGTACTCATTTAGATGAAATTGCTTTTTTGCGACAAAATTTTACCATTATATGCAACTGAAAAATCTCACGTATGTTACTGTAAATGTCTACAAATCAGTACGTTCATTGTTCCTCAGAATGACAACCAAATCTGACCGACTTAGTGACAAACTTTGATTTTTCATCAGACTTATACCGCACCGATACTGAACGTGTTATATTATCAGACGACTTGTTTTCAGAAACAACTTCGCATAATACCACTGGTTACGCACGGGATTAGTATCTCTGATTATTACGATATCATTTATCTCTACCCCAGTTTGAATCTGACCACTTTTTTCTCTGGGAAGAAGAGCTGGAAAAATTTGATCATACCATATTTTCCACCAATGATTTAAAAGAGTTCATTCAGTGCAAGTATTTTTTTGTGTACTCTATTTGCTCAGGTGTTTTAGCCAACTCGAAATCTAAAAAGTTCACTAATATCACCGTTTTGATCTACCCAAAATAAGGTCATTTGGACGTAGTAATCTCACAGCGTCTAATTTGGCAACATTATTTCTATGAACACCTAAAAGCCTATCATTTATCATATCAGCAACACTGTACATTAGTCTCTGCAAACGCAACTTAGTAAACTCAGGTTTCTCGAAGCAGTGACAGCTTCAAAGTGTTCTTCACAGTTCTGATCATCCTCTCAGCTTGTCCGACTGACGAATGAGCTCCAGATGGTGGATTTTGCCAGGTTGTTGTTTCAGGATTTGTCTGAATCTTTGCCATCTTGGTATGGTTCCAAAGGCTCTCCATAACGTTTGCAGCACCACGGATTTGCGAACCAAGATCTGCAGTCACAGACGCGGGTTTTCTGGATTCTAGTAAAACATCAAAACCTGCAAAGGAAGCAGTTGGTATCGTAACCTTCAAGGACCTCTATGGGCCGCACCAGATGCACGACACACGATGACCAGAATCCAGGCTTTACCAGAATTTACCCGATAATTTCTCGTCTCTCGGCGATCTGCGATGGTATTGAAAAGGACCAGCTATGTCAATGACCACATGTTCGAATACTGGCGATCGCACGAGTTGTTCCACCTACGAGGGAGCGATCTCTACTTGGGCGATCTTCTTCCGCCAGAAAGTGACAATATGGGCACCGCGACACAACTTTGCTGACGAACCGTTTACCGTTGAGGATCCAGAACTGCTCACGCACTAGGGCAAGAGTAGTATCCCACCAGAGTATGGTATAATCGCAGGCGGGTTTGATAGAGCAGCACCAGTACGACCTAGTGCTCTCCACACGTCGACGTCCAGTATTGGGTTCAGTGACTTTAGCTTATGTTCCCACATCTGACGGTAGCGACTGCTGAGCCTGTTGAATAAGAAACAAGTTTGATATTACTAACTCACGCTTGGTAGGCACAAATGTATCATTTCAGCAAACCATCTCGAACATTCTGCTTTCGTCATACTACTGATGGCAACTGGAATAGTCTTCACTGTTCTCTTCAGTCGATCTCTGAAAAATTGTGAAGCATTTTCCATAAATCTTATGATTCTAGAGATGCGACGTTTAATCTTCATCAGGCTGTCATTTCTGTCGACCGTTATGTTAAATGTTTTTAGGATATCAAGAATAACTGAATAATCTTCATTTGTTCCACCATCAATCTGGACACATAGTGACTTGCATCTTCCAATGGTCATCCGTGGATCTTTTATTCTTATGTCCAGATCTTCTTTCTTCGCATGAACTTCATTTGCATGTTTGATTTGGCCATTCGTTGATGTCCTTCTTCGCGAAGTCTGGACTTTTGCCATCTGTAATCCTTTTCCCATTTCAGATGGGTTAAGACCACGTGGACGCATCATCGGCAACGTTGTTTTCAGAGTCCATGGTACCAATCACGAATATCAGTCAGGGTTTGTATTTCACCGATACGGCTGGCTGTCCACATGTTGTACTTGTAGGGCTCATGACGCAGTTGTCCCAGAACTATGGTGCTGTCAGTTAGCAGCATTACCCTTTCAAAAATGAAGCTTGATTTTTGACGACAGTCTGTTGCATTTTGGCACCCAGCAGACATCAAGTAATCTCACCACGGGGATCGTTAACGTCGGAATTTGTGGCCAAGGTTTTGCCTTTGACATGGCAGAACAGATGCCCCTCGCCATTTTCCAACTTCCAGTTGTAGTACGTGACACATCCATAGGCAGTCTGAGAACTATCACAAAAATTACCAGAGTGGGTTTGTCAACTGCGGTTTCGGTGTAAGACAGCGAACAAACCTGACTTCTTTAGACCGTAGATCGAACGAATCACTTTTTTTACACCGACTGCGGGTTGTAGGTAGGTCATCATTACCATCTAGGATCGGATCGTCCCATTTCCTGTTTGAGGCGGAATATTTGACCTAGTTCGTGCTTCAGGCAGATGGTAACCGGAGTTGTAAGTCCCGTCGGATCATAGATGGTTGCTATGATCTGTAGATAATTTCTTCGACTGAAAGTGTCAGGGAAGGCATCATCAAAATTTTCTAAACTGATATCTTCCTCTGATCTAATGCCTCTCCTTTTCTTTGAGAAGTTAATCCTACCTGAAATGGAAATTTCATCGTTGGCAGAATGATATATTATACCCAGGATCCTTTCCTGCTCTGGTGTCCGTCGCACATTGTCAGGTACATCCGGCACTTCTTTATGTGGTCATCAATATCACTATCAATTCCACCGATCATGAAATGCTTTATGATGAAGGATGCCTCTCACTGAGGACAATGTTGAGTTCCTTAGCAAGTTGTAATGCCGTGGAAACATCATCAATACTTTAGTACCATCATCCAACATACAAGTTTGATTTTATGAATTCGTATACCTGTGGGTACTTGTCCTTGAATTTCTCATTATGATGAGCATTGCTACACCACATATACCACCTGCTGGAGTAGTTCCCCAGGAGTTTCCGTAGTAATCGCAGCGTCTTGACTTCTTCTTCCTTGTCCAGTTGATTCCACAAAAAGGCGGTGCAGATGAGATTCTTCTATCTCAAGCGAACAGTGAAGTATGCTTTACTATGTCCATTGCAACCGGTATTTTCCTTTCCTGGAACCTTAACAGCAGGGTTGGAATTGGTGGAATCAAATTTGGTGGTGGTTCCCACAAGGAGTTGATAGCCTTGCCTTTTAAATGGAACACTTGCATCAAATATAATTCTGAGTGGGGTTGAGGAACTATGCTCATTAAAGTGTGCGAAATGACAGATGTAGTAGACTTTGCCACCATTAGATTTCCACTGCGCATCCTCCTCAGCTGTAACCTCTGTCATTAGATCGTTGATCAACTTTTTCAAATTGTCTACATACCAGTTCTTTAAAGCTTTGTTTCTGGACATGGTACGTGTTAACGAATTTAGGCGTTTGAGGGCAACAGGTCGATTGTCCGACAAAGGTACAAGCTTTCCTTCCATGGTAACCTGCAAACGAATATCTTCCGTTCAGGGTCGTAGGTGAGACAACTCTTGTATGTTTTCGCTCCTCTTCTGAGTTTATGCAAACTGCGTCGCACCGATGACAAACCGGACCATCCTCTACTTCACACATACGATCAAACACAGTCTCAGCACTGGTCTTTATTGAAAGAACCGACTGTCCGCCATTTTCTGCAACCTGCTGCATGGAGCCATTGCTCGGGCTTTATCTGTGGAAACTTCCCTTTCGGCCGTTCAGCATTACCTGCAACTGATGACGTTGACTGCAGAAGAACATCAGAAATCTTTCTGTTGAGGAGCTCCGACAGCATCACACTTGGTTCATGAGAATTGGCGGCAAAAAATGTCTCGTGAGAACCATGTAGAATGAACCCGAAGTTAGTCTCAGCTAAAACAAGGTTTTCTCTTGTCTTCACCGTTTGCGGAAATATGCTGACATGATTGTCTCCGATGAGCAACTCGATGTCACCGTGAACAGGCTCTAAAAGTTCTGATGGATCGACATCATCTTTGAACATGTCAGCAGCTGCATGATAACTGCCTCCATCAAGTTCACCGATGTAATCGACACCAATGCAATCAACTGCAGTCACGAAGTTACCTTCTGCATCATAGAGTGGGATGCTGTACAGATCAGCCGGTCCCCAATCCTGTGGCTGGCTCTCCCCAGCAGTCCTCATCATCAAATTCTTGATTCTGGATACTGGTTTGATACAAGCTTCCTTTGCCACCGAGTTCAGAATCTGTGAGACAGTGGCTCCCAAATCATAAAGAACTGAAACCCTGAAAAGATTGCCTTTCCTTTTCATGAAGGTCTCATTGTGTTCTGGCCCAGATGATGACGGAGTTTCTCGCAATCAACAGGACCATAAACCATGTTTTGGGAGCTAGGCAAGCAGCATGCAATAGAGTATGATGATTGTCTGGCGCCTTGCAATTAACCTCCTGACAAACGTGCTTATTCCTGCACTGATTTAAGGGGTGAGAACCAAAGCACTTTTCACACCGGTTATGTTCCTTCAAGGTTTCTTTCTTTTTTATGGACGAAAGACCTAGGAACACTCTGCATTCATACGTTTGGTGATCAGCCATAGAATGAAAAATACACGATTGAACGGAAGATGGGGAATTTTTTGGCTTCCTGGTTTTCGATTCCTTCCAACCGTTACCCTTTTTAGGCGTTCCATTCTTACCAGGCTTGACACCTTTCGAACCGCTGTTACCAATGTTTCTGTCCTTACTGCTCACCTGATAATTCTTAACGACCGTCGTCGGCTCTTCTCTGAAAATGTAACTAGAATGAGCTTCTGCTCGCAATTTAGCTGTTTCTTCGATTGAGGCTGCCGTGTCGGCCATTTCTAAGAGTAGATCGAAGGAGGCCTCAGCATCAAGGTCGTCTGCCAGGAATTTTTCTGTCGATTCTCCTGCGCAGTTCTACTGGAATTTTTTTTTCATTACGATGGAAAATGCCGACTCACCTAATGCAGACGTTCGGTTTACCGATCTCAGGTCCTCTTTAGCGACAGTAAGCTCCGTTACCAATTGAAGACCATCTGCATCAGACTCGCTTCTGACAGGCCTAATGTCATGGACGTCCTTGAGGACTGCGTCACGGATGGTGTTTCCCCCTTCCGTAAATGCAATCTAGTGCTGACCATGCTTCATCCAAGCTCGATTTCGACTGAACAATGAGGCCTTCCTCGAGTTTTCTCGCAATGCTTCTCTCAGTCTTAAAAGCGCCATCTCCTCAGACATCTGGCTCTGAACTAATAGCTCGAAATTTTTCTTGAATCTTTTATACGTTCGAACTTCACCATCCCATGTCGGACAAGAAAGTTTCTTCAATTGGACGAATGACGAGTTAGATTTTCTGACCTCATTAGCATGCTTAGGAATGTCCTCTTTTTCCGATAGCTTTTCCATTCGTTCATTTATCTAAATCCTCAGCTTGTGGAAGGTAACACCCGCATCACGCAATGTTTTCAAAGTTTCGTCACAAGTCAGATTGCCTGCGGAGACTCTTTTCAAATCACTATATGATTCACGAAGAGAGTTTAATGATAACCTTAAATCATCAACAGTGGCGTTCTCTGCATCTGCTAAGATGGCCTCGGCACCCGAACTTTCAATAGTCCAGGTCCAACAATGTCAAATTTCTTCTGAGTCAAAGATTTCACCTCCCTGGGAGGCATGTTTACGAGATTGAACAGTAAACAGCAGTACAACACCCGAACGATGAATTCAGCGACCCAGTTATGAGAAATGGAACACAAGAAGTATTGCTTCAAAACACCAACTTTGGGTAGATAACTGATAATAGCCACTCTTCCAGACGACGAGTCATTGACGGAACCAACTAGTTAGGCATTCAAACATTCAGCTTTCGCGAACTAAACTCGTTGACACTTTTGTTTGCTGTTGTTAACAATGAAGTAATTTATGAACGAGTTGACCTTGAGACAATTTACATACCACAAGGCACAAATTGGAGAGAACTTACTTTAGAGTTTCCTCGATTCCGCAAGAGCACTTGGAAATGAAATTGGGGGCCTGACCGGGATCTGAACCCGGGACCTTCACATATTAATATTGAAACAGAACGTCAGTCCATACAGAACTTGGCTCATAAAACATTCTACAGTCTCAAAACTGAAAATTGGTTTTCATTTTTCAAGTATGAAGACTTTCAGATTTTGAAGAAACTTACTAATAGAAATGACCTATATGTATAAATTTAAATATATATTATACATGTATATATATATATATATATATATATATATATATATATATATATATATATATATATATATATATATATATATATATATATATATATATATATATATATATATATATATATATATATATATATATATATATTTATTTATATATATATATATATATATATATATATATATATATATACAATATAATATATATATATATATATATATATATATATATATATATATATATATATATATATATATATATATATATATATATATATATATTTATATATATATATATATATATATATATATATATATATATATATATATATATATATATATATATATATCTTTATATATATATATATATATATATATATATATATATATATATATATATATATATATATATATATATATATATACATATATATATATATATATATATATATATATATATATATATATATATATATATATATATATATATATATATATATATATATATATATATATATATATATATATGAGCGTAATTTGTAAACTTATTTTTATATTTCTTCAGTCTGCTAAGTAACGGATGGTAGTCGAAAGGCCTCGTAGCACTCCATTGTTTCTCTTTCCTTCACGGGTTTTGTCTTTACATATATATGTGTATATATATATATATATATATATATATATATATATATATATATATATATATATATATGTGTGTGTGTGTGTGTGTGTGTGAGTGTGTGTGTTTTATATAATATATATATATATATATATATATATATATATATATATATATATATATATATATATATATATATATATATATAAACACACACACACACACTTTTACACACACACATATATATATATATATATATATATATATATATATATATATATATATATATATATATATATATATATATATATATATATATATATATATACATATATACATATACATATACATATACATATATATATATATAATATATATATATATATATATATATATATATATATATATATATATATATATATATATATATATATCCCATATACATATATATATATATATATATATATATATATATATATATATATATATATATATATGCATATATATATTTATTAACTTTATCACATACACAGTTGTTCTGTGCATTAATAGAATTACAAAGGGGCCTCATTCAAACTGGAATGGCTGTGTAATGGAGTTTTGATTCAAAAAGTTACAAGCTTTTCTTGGACAAACAGTCCACATTATCAAGATTGCACGGATACTTGATAATGTGGACTGTATGTCCAAGAAAGCTTGTAACTTTTTTGAATAAAATCTCCATTAGATACCATCCAGTTTGAATGATGTTCTTTTAATATAATATATATATATATATATATATATATATATATATATATATATATATATATATATATATATATATATATATATATATATATATATATATATATATATATATATATCAAATTGACTAATCCTTAATTTTCATGTATACGAGAACATGCAAAAAGAAATGCAAATATGACATAAACTACAATGATTTTAAAATTATAGGCCAAACTCTAACAGAACAATATTTAGCAATCTTGGAAACACACTTTATTAAACAACTAGTTCCACAGTTAAACACCCAGTCTTTCTCAACACCTCTGTATCTCTCGTGAGTTTAAGTCGAAGCTGAACCCTGCCCGAATAGTCACTCGGTCTGTGCCTTCAGCACCTTATGCTAGTTACTCCTCCCTATCCTTTGTACTTTACTTTTATATTATTTGTATATATGTATAAAGTTTTTTTTTTTACTTAATTTTAGTCCGAGTTTTTATTTTAACTTTTAATTTCTATTTTTATAGCTTGAAAATGGGACTTCAGTCCGGAAACGTCGCAGCAACAATAAAGTACCTTGAAAAGGAATAATGGAAAGATCCTTCACCCTAACCTAATGATGTCTACCAGGTTGACAGAATCCCTCTCAATCCTCACTATATATATATATATATATATATATATATATATATATATATTTATATATATATATATATATATATATATGTGTGTGTGTGTGTGTGTGTGTGTGTGTGTGTGTGTTTGTATATATATATATATATATATATATATATATATATATATATATATATATATATATATATATATATATATATATATATATATATATATATATATATATATATATATTTTTTTAAATATATACATATATAAAGGCAAAACTCGTGAAGGAAAGAGAAACAATGAAGTGCTGTGGGCCTTTTGACTATATCCTTTACTTAGCAGACTGAAGAAATATAAAAATAAGTTAACAAAGAACGCTCATATAAATGAGAGATGGGATTACAAGGGGAAAAAATGTACTGGGAATCCAGCACAATTGAAGAATTAAAAGAACTGCCAAAACAGGGTTAAATATTTAAGAGGTTTTGCAGAGGATTCGGATCGACTCTTCAGAAGCAGGGACAGGACAATTAAAAGATTATACAAGGAGGTGACTGACCACCAAGAAAATTTTGTAAAAGTACAGCTCAATAATTCTCTCTTTTTTTTTTTTGTAAACAATAAAAATTTTTGTAAGATGAACATTTTTACAAATAAAATATTACATTAAACATACAAATGCATAGAAAATATATGTAAGTTAATTCATTTGTAATTAAGTGAGTGATTTTATCTTTTAGGTCATTCTTGAAAATTTTTCTAATACAGGGGTCCAAATAATACATGCCAGGGCTAAGGTTAAAATTACAGCTGGAAGTAAGATGTATTAGGCTATAGCGGATTCCAAAAGATTTCTTGAAGAGATATCTTTCGATCTTACAATCACTGAACCTTCAGTCCAATTGATCCTGTGAGAGTTTTCACTTAAATGAATGAATATAGCATTGGATGTTTGTCCAGTTTTGACTGAATATTTATGTTGCTTAATACATACATACATCTAAATCTTTGCTAGACCTGCCAATATAAAAAGAGGGGCAGTCTAAACATAGAATTTTAAGTATTATGTTGTTGTTTCTTTAGGGCTATTTTTTTTATTAACATTCCTTTTAGTGTATTAGTATAGGAAAAGCAGAGGTTGACATTAAAAGATTTTAACAATGATTTTGTTTTCAAAACCACTAAAATAAGGCAAGCTAAGAATGTTGTTAGGGGTTTCTTTCTCTATGTTACTTTCACTATAAAACATTTTGTGGGCTTTATTATAACAAATATCTAGTATGTATGAAGGATAACACAAATCTCTCCCTATTTCTCTTATGTAATCGATTTATTGATCCAAATACTGGGGACTGACAATGCGTAAAGCTCGTAAAAATGTAGAAGAAAAAACTGATATTTTGATATTAAGTTGATGGCCTGAATAAAAATGGACATAAGTTAAGTTGTTGGTTGGTTTCCTATAAATACTGAATTTGCATTGAAATGGTTGGCTATGCATTAAAACATCTAAGAAAGGGGGTTAATTTTCTTTTTCTAATTCTAAAGGTAAACTTAATGGATGTTACCAGGATATTCAAATTAGAGAGTAAATAATTTTCATCAACATCAGAAGGCAAAACAGCTAAAACATCGTCAACATATGTATACTACTTTAATTAAAGGAGTATAAATGATATTAGGTAAATGTCGTTTTTCAAAGAATTCCATATACAAGTTTGATAGGAGGGGGGTTAAAGGGTTGCCCATTGCCATACCAAATATTTGCTGGTAAAACTCACCATTGAATGTAAACTTACAATCGCAAATGCACAACCTAGCGAGTGAAATAATATGACTTATTGGTAGAGGTAATTCATGTTGGATTAGTTCATTACTAAGATACAATAAAATAGAATCTATAGGGACTTTAGTAAAAAGAGAACAAACATCAAAACTAACGAATCTATCAGTGGGGCAAAAAGTGATTTTTAATTTATCAACTAAATCTAGACAGTTATGTTCGTGAGAATCGGAGATAGTTCCAAGTACTGGAGATAAGAACTTGGTAATATATTTCGAAAGTTTATACGATATTGAGCCAACAGTACTGATAATAGGCCGCATGGTATTATTTTCTTTGTGTATTTTTATTAATCGGTACAAGTAAGGTAACGAGGGAAATATTAATGACAACCGACCAATTTGGTCTTTTTTTATCTTTAGCCTACAGATTTTTGCCACTGTGCTATTGTAACTTTTTATGACTTAACCAAAAAGATTTTTTTTTTTTTAGTTTCATCATCCAGTAGGGCTTGTATACGTGATATGTAGTCAGCTTTATCTAAAATTACAATACTATTCGACTTATCAGGTTTTGACATAATTAAAGGTATTGTTTATGGAGCTGTCAATGTTAGACATGAAAGTAATTTCCCTGCTCGCTATAAGGAAAGTTTTACCAATCTTAAAAAAGTCAACACAATCCACATCACAAAAGCCTTCAGTTAATCACTGGGTTTTCCTTGGAATTTATCTCCAAATATATCGAGGAAAATTCAATAATTCGCTTATTTTTTTCGCAGAGCAATATTCACTAATTACTGTATTTTCATTTTATTTTCATGACTACATACATTTATTATGATAAAAAGTGATTTATTAAGTTTCAAATATTAATATTAATGTAAACACAAAAAAATATCGATAAAATTCTAAATTAAAATCCCGCAAGATCAGAAAACAACCTACCAATGTACATTAACACCTTAGTTCAATCTCTCTCTCTCTCTGTCTCTGTCTGTCTGTCTGTCTGTCTCTCTCTCTCTCTCTCTCTCTCTCTCTCTCTCTCTCTCTCTCTCTCTCTCTCTCTCTCTCATTATATATAACTTTTAATGAAAAAACAGCAAAATGTTATTTCACTTTCTTAATCCTTTTATACTATATTATATTGATCTATCATCATCGTAATATGTATAAAAAACATCATCCCGACATTTGTATCGTTTTTACTGTAGGTACAGTATGTGCTGCCATGTTTTTTCTTTGTCTAATTTACTGAACCGTACATCATTACATGTTTAGATGACTTTATAATATTTTATTACTGTTGATGGCATTTATAATTTTTTTTTCAATCATTGTTTAAATATTTAAGCACCATACGGTATTTAACTCTCCTTTGAATTCTCAATGTTTCCCTATCTGAAAAAGAAAACAGGGTCAATGTCCAGAACAACTGAGGTGAGATATAAGAAAATAGGTCACACTATAATTTTCACAATATAGAATAATAAAACTTTGTCTCTGAACACTTTTTGAGGAGATTCACCATATCCGATATATTAATGATTATCTAATCGGCATCCTCGAAAATTTTCAATGTCGTTTGTTTACATCCAGTAGCACTTCGTGTACTTGATCTTACTGGAGTTAGTTCGAAAATGAGGTTTTTTACTGTAATGTTTCTCAGAAAGAGTGTAATGTTTCTCAGAAAAACTAGTTCCCCATCGAATGATTTTCGATTTTTGACTTATAAGGTTAGACAATACCTGTCCCCAACCTCCATAGCTAATATGGCAAAATTGTGGGTGTTTCCTCATCATAAGACGTGGCCTAAAACGCTTTAAATATGAAAAATATTACATTTTACTTTTAATTTTGGTACTTTATGCATGCGGAGTTCTTCTGGACATTCACCGAAAACAGGACAGCTTCAATACTGTATGAGAGAACATGGCTGTGCTTGAAGTAAGGGCGACTTGAGTTTAGTTTTCACACGTAGCTGTAAGCCATATATTTTTAAGGGTAATGTTGTAAGATGATTTTGAAGTTACATTAAAGGGTTTTAGGATGATAGTTTAAGGCATATTTAGTGTTTGAACTATTAAAATAGGCAGTTATAAGCATTTTCCAAGGGGGGTCTTTGGTGCTTGAACTAATAAAATAACCAATTATTAGCGTTTTTAGAGGGGGATGCCATCTTAATGAGGATTTTCGCTTAATGGGGGTGGTTGCGGTCCCTAACCCCCACGATTATGGGGACAAAGTGTGTGTGTGTATATGTATATATATATACATATATATATATATATATATATATATATATATATATATATATATATATATATATATATATATATATATATATATATATATATATATACTATATACTATATTTATTCCGATTAACTGAGTTCTTACAATTCGCCTTGTTCTGTTAAATCTTTTAATAATAAATGTTTAGGAAATGGTGAAATGAGTAGTTTATACATCCCTATTATCTTCAATTAATGTAGAAACATCAGCAGTGAAGTATGGAATATATACTGGATGTGAAAAAGAAAGTATTGTTGATGATAAGACTTGGTGCACGTTTAACGAATGCAAACACTTGAATTCCGCTTTTCCAATTGAAGTATTCCGTTACTAACAAAGAATTTTTACAGTAATGAAAGTGGTAACATAAAGATAAGATGAGAGTTTAGGTTTCTTTGATACTGTGTTTAGATGCATTTATTCACTTCTTTAGGTATGGATTTCCGAAATTGTAAAGTGGGACAGGAGAAACAACTCATGAATGATAATAAAAATGCCAACAATTATACTGCATTTTATTTCATCATACTTACTTACAGTTTTCTCAAGATCGGGTACATAGAATTGGGAAATGACCCCATCTCACTATATGTTTCAAAAATCACCAAATTTAAAAATTCGTGTTTGAGACCAAACAGGTGGAATGAAGTATACAAAGAAACTAATGAAAAAAAATTCGTCGTTAGAAATCTAAAGCTTGTAAACAGGAAGCCATAATGTGAAATGGATGACTCTGAATGTTTGGAATGCAATGATGAGAATGAAGAATCAGAACAGTATTTACTTTACTGTCTTGCTTATTATGGATACCAGTCATCTAATCAAGCTACCATTCTTACCCCTTTTACAGTTTATTAAAAAAAGTAGTGAACAAACATTAATAAAAGACTATGAGAATTAATACCAACTGAAGCTTATGAATCTACAGGTGGTAAACAGGTACACGGACCGGAGAAAATTAAATCATAAGGGATAGAGGGTCGGTGCAAAAAACGTTTCCTCTTTATTACCTCTAAAACTTCTGTCAGCACTTGTCATAATAGTTGGGGTAGCAAGAGATTTAGCAGCTGCAGTTGCAATTGTTATTGTCGCTGTGACAGCCGGTCTTCAAATGGTTGCTGGGGCTGGAGTTGCAGTGCCTGGTACAACAGTTTTTACCGAGGGTGTGATAATAGTTGTTAAGCAGATGTCGTAGCAGTTACTATAGCAGGTGTTGTAAACGTCATAACAACAGATGTTGAAGAAAGTGTAATATGTATCTGAAAGGTTGTAGTGCATGGGGTTGCAATAGTTGGTACATTAGAGGATATAGCATCTGTAATGACTGCAATAAGAGGGGGTTAGTGGCTGTAACAGGAAGTGTAATGGGTGCAGAAGCAGCTGTTGTAGTGTAGTTGCCTGAACAAGTGCAGTAGTTGTTGGTGCAACAGGAGGTTCGGTGGTTGTAATAGTGTGAGAATAAGTGGATATAATGTCAAGTGTTAAATGGGAGGTTACGGCAGGTTTTGAATTAAGTGTAACTGCAGGTGTTGTTATGTTTATTTGAGCTGGTATTCTAGTGTTTCCAGCAGCATGTGTTGCTGTGGTTGTAACAACAGTTGTTCAAGGCAGTGTAAGAGTAGGTGTTGAAATCAGTACAACTTCAGGTGTTTGGTTTTTATAACAGGTATCATAGTTGTTATTCAAGTAGGTATAATAGTGATGTCTATATTAAGTGGCGCAGTTGCTGTAGCCTTAGTAGTTGTAGTAGCTATAGTTGCAGGTGTTGCTGTGGTTCTTACAACTAGTACAAAAGTGGTTGTTGCATCAGGTGTTGCAATGATTAGCATATCATTAACTGTAGTAGTTATAGCATCTGGCACGGTAGTGGTTGCAACAACAGATGCTGATGTGGATGTGAGCAGCTGGAGTTAAAGTGGATGTAACTACAGGGGCTGTAGGGGTTATTACAGCTAGCAGTATATTCATTGCAGAACCAAGGGTTGCTGTATTGTTGGAGCAACAGGAGTTGTGGTTTTAACATTAGGTGGTGAAGCGGGTGTAATTACAGTTGGTGAAATGAATGGAACTGCAGGCGTTTCAGTGGTTGTTACAACAGGTAACAGATTGGCTGTTCTTTCAAGTGTTACACTGGTAATTATATCAGTGGCTGTAGTGGTTATAACAACTGGCATGGTAGTGGCTGCAAGTGCAGATTTTGCAGTAAATATATTGCCAGGTAGTAAGGTAGAAATAATGGCAGGAGTTAAAGCACATGTAACAGCAGGTGTTGCACTGGTTGTTATTGCAGGTGTTGTAATGGTTTTTAGAGCTGGTGTTTTAATGGTTGTAGAAAAACATACTGTTGTTGATGTAACACCAACTGTTGAAGGGGAAGTAATAGATGTGGTTGTTACAGCAGATATCAAACTGGTTATTTCAGAAGGTTTCATGGTGGTTTCCATGGAAAATGAAGAAGTGGTTGCAGATTCAAGCATAGTGGTAGTTATAATGGCGGGTGTTGAAATGGATGTAACCGCAGGGGCTGCAGTGGCTGTTATAACAGGAACAAGAGTAGTTACTATATCTGGTGTTGTGCTGATAGCCATATTAGTGGCTGTAATGGTTGTAGCACCTGGCATGGTAATGGTTTCAACAACAGATGTTGGAGTGCATGCTGTAGCAGGAGTTGATGTGGATGCAACTGGAGTAGTGGATGCAGAAGTGGGAGTTGTTACTGGGACAGTATGTGGTGAAGTGGATGCAATATCAGGTATTGAGCTGGAGGTAACCATATGTGTTATAGTGATTGTTATAGCAGGTGTTCTAATGGTTGCAGCAATATTTGATACTGTGGTTGTAACAACAGCTGTTGTAGTGGGCATGGAGGTAGGTGCTGAGGTGAATTTAACCATAGGTGTCACTGGTTGTTACAACAGGTGTCATAACAGTTTCAACATTTGGTGCTGTTGTGGTGTTTATAATGGCAGGTGTTGAAGTGGATGTAAGTGTTGATGTTTCAGTGGTTGTTGCAACAGGTTTTAGAGTGGCTGTTACATCAGGTGTTGTACTGGTAGCCATATCAGGGGCTGTAGTGGGTATATAAAGTGACAAATTAGTATTTGCAACACCTGGTGTTGAAGTGGATGTTACTGCATGGGTTGTAAGGGTTATTAAAGCCGGTGGTGTATTGGTTGTAGAAGCAGGGGCTGTAGTAGTTGCCATGACAGGTACATGAGTTATTAGAGAAACAGGGGCTCTGGCAGTTGTAACAGAATGTGTATAAGAGGATCCAATGTCAGGCATTAAATGGGAAGTAACAGCAGGCGCAGTGGTAGTTATAATGGTGGGTGTTGAAATGGATGTAACTGCAGGTGCTGCACTGGCTGTTACAACAGGAGCAAGAGTAGTTGTTTTATCAGGTGTTGTGCTGGTAGCTATATTAGTGGCAGTAATGGCACCTGGCATGGTAGTTGTTTCAACAGCAGATGTTGGAGTGGATGCTGCAGCAGGCATTGTAGTGGATGTAACTGAAGGGATTGTGAGGGTTGTTACAACCATTGGTGTAGTGGATGGAGAATTGGGAATTGTAGAAGTTGCTATAACAGGTGTAATAGTTGTTGGAACAACAGGGGATGTTACTGTGACAGTATGTGGTGAAGTGGATGCAATATCAGGTATCGAGCTGAAGGTAACTGTAGGAGTTATAGTGGTTGTTATAGCAGGTGCTGTTTTGGCTATTAGAGAAGATGTTCTAGTGGTTGCAGCAATATTTGATACTGTGGTTGTAACAACAGCTGTTGACATGGACATGGAGGTAGGTGCTGAAGTGAATTTAACCACAGGTGTCACTGTGGTTGTTAAAACAGGTGTCATAATAGTTGCAACATTTGGTGCTGTTGTGGTGTTTATAATGGTAGGTGTTGAAGTAGATGTAAGTGCCGATGTTTCAGCGGTTGTTACAACAGGTTTTAGAGTGGCTGTTACATCAGGTGTTGTACTGGTAGCCATATCAGGGGCTGTTGTGGGTATATAAAGTGACAAATTAGTATTTGCAACACCTGGTGTTGAAGTGGATGTAACTGCATAGGCTGTAAGGGTTATTAAAGCCGGTGGTGTATTGGTTCCAGAAGCAGGGGTTGTATTAGTTGCCATGGCAGGTGCATGAGTTGTTTGAGCAACAGGGGCTCTGGTGGTTGTAACAGTATGTGTATAAGAGGATATAATGTCAGGTATTAAATGGGAGGTAACAGCAGATGTTAAAGTGGGTGTAACTGCAGGTGTTACATTGGTTGTTATTGCAGATGTTATCATGGTTATTAGAGCTGGTGTTCTAGTGGTTGTAACAATATCTGTGGAAGTGGATGTAGGAGTAGGTGTTGAAGTGAATGTAACTTCAGGTGTTGTTGTGGGTTTTATAGCAGGTATCATAGTTGTTATAACAGCAGGTGTTATAGTAGCTTCCATAGTAAATGACTTAGTTGTTGTAACCTTAGGCATTGTGGTGGTTATAATGGCAGGTGCTGCTGTGGTTCTTACAACAGGTACGAGAGTAGTTGTTACATCAGTTGATGTGATGGTAGCTGTATCAGGAATTGCAGAGGTCATTACATCTGTCATGGTAGTGGCTGTATCAACAGATGTTGAAGTGGATGAAGCAGCAAGAGCTGAAGTTATCATAACTGCAGGGGTTGTAAGGTTTATTACAGCCGGTAGTGTAGTGGTTGCAGAAGCTGAACTTGTAGCAATTGCCATAACAGGTGCGGTACTTGTTGGAGCAAAAGGGGTTGTCCTGATTGTAACAGTAGGTGGTGATGTAGATACAATTGTAGGTACTGAAGTGGAGGTAATATGAGGTGTTATAGTGGTTATAATTGTGGGTGTTGTATTAGTTTTTACAGCAGGTATTTGGGAGGTTGGTATATAATTTGTTGAAGTGGTAGACTTAGCAAGGGCTATAGCAGTTGTGGATACAGGCATTGTAGTGGTTGCAACAGCAGGTGTAGAAATGGATGTCACAGTAGGGGTTGAAATGGGCGTGACTGCAAGTTTTGTAAAATTCATTAGAGCAGTAGTGGTTGGAAAAGCAGGTTTTACTGTAAATGTTGTAAAAGGTACAGTGGTTGTTGGAGCAACAGTCACTGCTGGGACTGTAAAAGCAGATGGTGAAGAGGTTATAACATCAAGTGGAAAATTTGATGTAGCTGAAAGAATTTTAGTGGATGTGACAGTAGGCGTGGAATTGAATGTAGCAGCAGGTGTTATAGTGGATATAATTCCAGGTGTTATAGTGGTTGGTATAGGTGGTGTTGTAAAAGTTGTTAGGGTCGGTTTTGTAGTGGTGGCAGCAGCATAAGTCATTGTTGTAATTTCATCTTTTGGAGTGGATGCAAGAGCTGTTGTGCGAGTTGATATATCTGCAGTTGCTTTTGTAGTTGCTGCAGCAGGTGTTTTAGTGGTTATGACAGGAGGTGTTGCAGTGGTTGCCATAGCAGGTGCTGTAGTGATTGTAGCCTCAAGTATAAAACTAGATATAATGGCAAGTGTTGAAGTGGATGTAACTTCAGGTGTTTTTGTGGTTGTTACACTGGTTGTTGTAGTGGTTACCAAAGCAGGTATCTCAGTTGTTGCCAATGAAGGTGCTGTAGGGGTTAAAGCATCAGGTGGCAAAACTGATGAAATGTAAGGTGTTGAAGTGGACGGAAGTGCAGGTGTAGAAGTGGTTGTTACTGGGTATGTTGAAGTGGTTATCACCACAGGTATTGTAGAGGCGACTGGGATAGGCCTTATAGCGGTTGTAAGAGCAGACTCTGGAGTTGATGTAACATCAGCTTTTGAAGTAGATTTAATTGTAGGTGTTTTAGTGAGTGTTATAATGGGTATTGTAGTGGTTTTTACAGCAAGCAACATAGTGGTTGCAGCACTAGTCTTTATACTCGCCGTAACAGGAGTAGCTGAAATGGAAGTAACCGGAGGTCTTAAAGTGGATATAACTGTAGGTGCTACAGTGGTTGTTATTGGTGTTGTAGTGTCTGTTAGAACTGATGCTGAAGTAGACGTAGCAATTTGCATAGAAGTGGGTGTAAGTGGAGCTGATGAATTGAATGCAGGTGCAGATATTGTTGTTGTTACAGTAGGTGTTGTAGCAGTTGTTGTAAAAAGTGATGTCGTGGCTGCCATAGCAGGTGCTATAGTGGATATAGAATCGAGTGTATTAGTTGTTATAATGGCTAGTGTTGGTGTTAATGTAATTTCAGGTTTTGTTGTGATTATTACAACAGGTGTTCTATTGGTTGTCATTTCAGGTGTGGCAGTGGTAATTACAGTAGGTGTTGTTGTTGCAGGTACTCCACTTATTGTAGTAAGAGGCATTATTGTGCTTGTACCAAGAGACATTGGAGTAGATGTAACAGCAGGTGCTGAAATGGATGTAATTGCTGGTTTTGGGGTTGTTACAGTACGTATTAGAGTGGATGTTACATCAGCTGTTGTGTTGGTAACCCTAGCTGGAGCTACAGTAACAAAATTTGAAGTGGGTGAATCATGCAGCACTGTAGTAGATTTAACAACAGGTGTTGAATTAGATGCATCTGCAGTTGTTTTAAAGGTTATTAGCGCAGGTGGTATAGTGGTTCCAGAAGATGTTTTAGCAGATGACATAATAGGTGCAGTAGTTGCTGGTGTAACAGGGGTTCTTGTGGTTATAACAGTAGGTTGTAAAAAGGATGTAACATCAGGTAGTGAAGAAGATATGACTGCCGGTATAATGTTTGTTATCCCACCAGTTGAAGTGGATGTAAGAGCTGTTGTAGAATTGGATGTAACTATAGGTGTTATTGCAATTTGATCGGTATGGGTTGCTGTGGTTATCATGACAGGCGTTGCACTTGTCATATCAGGTACTGTAGTGGTTGTAGCATCATGTGCTGAATATAGTGTAACAGGAGGTCTAAAAGATGATGTAACTGTAGATGTTGTAGTGCCTAATACAGCAGGTATTTTAGAATTGGCAGTAATGGGCACTCTAGTGGTTGTGCCAGCAGGAACTGAAGTGGACTTAAGAGCAGGTGTTGAAGTGGATGTAAATGATGGTGTTGTAGTGTTTACTTCAGCAGGTATTTTAGTGATAGTAGCAACAGTCATTATAGCAGTTTTAACAGAAGGAATGGAAGTGGGTGTAACTGCAGGAATTGTAGTGGTTATTGCAGCAGGTTTTGTAATAGTTGCAGCTAAATGCAATGTAGTGGTTGAATCAGCATGTGGTGAAGTTGAAGTAGGTGTTGACTTTGTGGGTGGTGTAGCAACAGTTATTATAATAGGTGTTGTGGTGGTTGCTGTAGTGTATTTAGTGAGAGGAATAGTATTTGTACTAGTATCAGGCATTGTAGCAAATGTTGAAGGAAATGTAAATGCAGGTGTTGTAATGCTTGTTACAGCAGACACTGCAGTGGTAGTTATAGTAGATGCTGCAGTGGTTGTTATAGCAGGTGAGGTATTGGTTGCAGCAGTATGTTTTGCACTGGTTGTAACAGACGCTATTGAAGCTGGTGTGATTGCAGGTGTTGCAAAGGTTGTTACAGCAGTTGTAGGGGCTGTGCCACCAGGTGTTCTAGTGGTTGTGGGATTAGGTGTCATGGCTACCTGAGGAGATATAGGGGGTGTTACATCATGTGCTGTAATGGTTGTCTTAGCAGAGGCTGTAGTTTTCAGAGTAAGTATTGTTGTGGTTACCATAGCAGATGCTGTAGTGAATGTAGAAACAGGCATCATAGTCGTTGTAACAGCAGAGGGTGAAGTGGTATCAGGAGACGAAGTTTCTAGAGGCGGGGCCGCTGAAAATCAATTTTTATTCTTATCAGAGTTCACATATTAAAGATAATAAATCCCAAATTGTGTGTCATTTACAGGTTAAATAATGAAAACATACCAACATTTTTACGAGAAAATTATATAATTTTACGGATGGCATGTTTGTGATTTCTTTCATATACAAAATATTGGCAAAATCCTAAAGGTATATTGGT